>NC_045559.1:165559943-165604943 GCF_009819795.1 Aythya fuligula | reverse complement strand
TGAGCTTTAGTGCTCATTTGAGTGTACTCTTAATGTACTTTGAGAATTCAACCATTGTATTTTGAACAAATGACAATATTAATTCTATACCAGAATCCACCTTTTACTTTCTCTGTCTTTCTTTTACCATGAGGTAAACCACAAATACATTTTTTACAAGTGACAAAATGAAAACACTTATTGTATCAAAAAAGTTAAAATTAAACACTTAAATAGGCTCCTGTTGATGAAAACATAATACAGAGTTTCAGTCCTTTTATCTATCTTTTATTGATCACTAGCAGTGTTTCAGAGATGTGAAAGTCATAGAATTTTATTTCAGACTCTCATTAAGCATGTATCACAGAAACTTTCCAGAGTGATTATAAAGTTCACTTAGAGTAGTAGGGGTAGTGAGGCAAATAGCATACTTGTTGCACTCAAGTGTATGCTCATGTCTTTGTGTCAAAGGTAAATGATAAAACATCCTCAAGCAGAGGATTTCTTGGGAATTTGACTGGATTAACATTCTGACTTTATTGAGGGCTTGTAAATCAGAAAATAATAAGTTTCCAATATTGGGTTTACTTCCTTTTTTTTTTTTTTTTTTTCTATAGTAAACAAAGAAAGTATCCTTTGGTGCAAAGGCTTCTTTACACTGGCAACTGAAGGGACCTATCTGTTGAATCAGCACACCAAATGAAGTGGCTGGTCAGTCAGCATGCATCCTTTGTAACTTCTAGGAGGAAACAAAACAAAACAAAGCAAAACAATACAAAGAAAGGCAATGCTCAAGGTAGTACAAGGTAGTATTTAAGTAAACATGACAAATATACAAAAGTAAATGTGACAAATATACAAAATTGGTAAAAAAAATTGTATTTTTACTTTATGTGACAAGAGGCATCATTAACTAAAAATTAAACATAACTAACTAACTAACTAAATAGATAGATAAAGCTTAATTCTCTTCCCTATAGACAGGACTGCGAGTGGCATTTCTACAAGTCTGAGAGAACACTGCTATATCTGGGACACTCACATAATGCAGCATTATCTGGGGACTAAAACCTCCAAACTATTGCTTGATTATTCCCAGCTAGATCTTTTGAATGATCAACTCAGAAAGTAAAATTAACAAACAAACAAACAAATAAATAAATAAACAGAATCATGAGCCACCCTCCTCCCCCCCCCCAAAAAAAAAAAAAATAGACAAACAAAAACAAGCCACAGAACATCAAGTTTCAACAATTTGAGGTAGAAGAACCAGGATGAATTTAAGCTTTGATCTTCCATAAGCCTAATTGCATGAAAGGAGAGAAAAATAAAAGCATGAAAGGATGGAATGTGACTATTTCCACTGAAGTCAGTAGTAGGAATTATGCATACAAGTTAAAAAAAGAACACAAATGTCAATCATCGGATTATGTACATCTTCATCGATCTGTGTACATCCCTTGAGGATTTGTCCTTAAAAATTCATAGGTCTGGGGCCTTGGATCATAAACTTTATCTAGTAATCAAAACTTTTTTAATTGTGTTGATACAGTTTACAGCATTGCAACACCAGATGCATGACATTTAGCAATAATTACAAATATAAAAGATGTTTATTCCTTTAAAATTTTCTTCTTATTTCTTTGGAAAATGTTGACATGATTTTGAAAGAAGTCTTCTTCACTTCTTAAAAGAGCTAGCTATGATTTTTAGAGCATATCTACTGTTATAAAAGAAAGCTTCAGCTTCTGAAATCCTGTCTGTATGTCAAAGTCCTATTAAAGCACGAAGCACTAGACTTCTTGCTCCATGACCTACAGCTTAATTTTATGTCAACACTTAGCCTGTCTAGAAGGATTTGGTTTCTTTTTTGGGTCATGTAAAGTGTACTACTCCAGTACTTTGTTTAACTTGTGCTGTCTAATGTACAAAGAGAATTATCATCATTGTTAGGTGCACAGCAGAGTAAGCTGCATGATACACACTGTTAGTCTGATACCCTGTCTGATGACAGTTTATGGTTCACCAGCTTGGTTAAACGGCACATCACCAGTAGTGATGGGTGATCAATCTCATTCCCTATAGAATTGCTCCCAAAAGTGTCATTATTGAGAAATAAATCCAGAAAAGGCCATCAGAAGGAATCATCAGACCTTGTGTTTAAGTTCAGAGCTAAAAGGAAAGCAAAGGAGAAGAGAAGTGTTTTTTTTTTGTGTGTGTGTGTGTGTTTTGTTGTTGTTTGTTTGTCTGTTTGCTTGCTGGTTTAGTATTTTCAAATATAGGAAAATAATTTAGAAAAAATATTTAATTTCATACTACTTTGCAGACCTACTATAAAGCATAATGCAGATGCTTCATATAAAGTTGACGTATATTTCCAAATGTTTTCAAGAACACTTTTTTCTCATCCAGAGAAAGAGAATTATGGTCTTCGCTTTTTGCTTGCAGGCACAGGACAAAATTCTGCAAGAGTACATTACCTTACATAACTCACAGGACATTTTCTAGTCATGAAGATAATCTAAACTAGGGTGACCAATGTAAATTCATATTATTGCAATGAAAGATTCTTTCTTCCTACATCAGCCACACATACACAGGAAGGAAGGAAGGAAGGAAGGAAGGAAGGAAGGAAGGAAGGAAGGGAGGGAGGGAGGGAGGGAGGGAGGGAGGGAGGAAGGAAGGAAGGAAGGAAGGAAGGAAGGAAGGAAGGAAGGAAGGAAGGAAGGAAGGAAGGAAGGAAGGAAGGAAGGAAGGAAGGAAGGAAGGAAGGAAGGAAGGAAGGAAGGAAGGAAGGAAGGAAGGAAGGAAGGAAGGAGGTGCTTTTAAGGTTTCCAGGACTCTAAGAACGTCTTTATAGTTCACATGAAAATACGCCATGGGGGCCCTAGAGGAGCGTTCATGCAGAAACATGTTCAGACAAATGACAGGATATTAGCATGTGGCAACAGAACACTGCACATGCCAGAAAGGAACTTTTCTAGCTTAAAAAATTGTCTGTCTGTTTCTATTTTCTGCTTTGAACACAATCAGAATGAAGATTATTTGAAAACTCTCATTTCCCAGCAGGTACTCAAAAGACAAAAAAGTAGGTATTCTTTGGCAAGACAGTTTATGATTTTACTGAAACTTCCATAGTCCAAGGGAAGGAAGATGAAGAAATGAACTTCTCTAAATTGTACAGTTTTAAATGTATTTTCTAACAAAGCAATTAATTACCAGTCATTTGAAAGGATGATAATGAAGCAATGACCTTTAAGATATTTCCTTGCTTTTGTATTAGTTTTTTTCAAACTACAAAAAAGAAAAGTCTTACAATAACATCATGACATCCAGATACTAAAATTTGCACCAAAATTGCTGCACAGGATAGAAAACTACTGAGAACACAACTAACACCACAAGTACATATTTTCTTGATCATATAGAAACATGAAGCTTTATATCAAGATTTCTACATCAATATTTGCTTTAAAAAATTTTACATGTATATTGGTGGTTTTATAACTCACATATTTTTAACCACTGAAACTCTTGCTTTTTCACAAGGAATTACATATAGTTTCTATCTTGATAACTCTGAATTCCTGGTTAATTGAATTAAAGTATCTACTATGAAAAAAATGCCCAATACACTTTTCATAAAGATGTTCCAGGACTTCACAGAAAATTTTATTAAAAGAAAGTTACTGTGTATATGCCTAGTAAAATCAATTAAAAGACAGTCTTTTAAGGGCAGTCCTTGCAGAGAGAGGTATAAAATTTAGCAGTGTCATGTACAAGGATACATTCAGAGTGCTTTTGATTTGATTGGCAGACCCTGTATATATGTTGCTTCAAGTTGTAGGTTAAACCAATAGAAAGTAATTCTACATAAATATATAAACAGATAGTTTTCATCATTTGTTTTCAGACCACAACAATTACCATTATTATTGTTTTAACACTTCAAGTCATCAAAATTAAGGCCACACTGCTCCTGATGCAGCCTGGAATCTGGTTTTCTGACTTGCAAGTGCACACTGTCAGCTCATCCAAAAATACTCCCAAAGTCCTTCTCTTCAGGACTGCTCTCTATCCTTTCTCTACCTAACCTGCATTTGTGTTTAGGATTGCCCCAACCCAGGTGCAGGATATAGCACTTGGCCTTGTTGAACTTCATGAGGTTTGCACAGGCCCACCTCTCAAGCCAGTCCAGGTCTCTCTGAATGATATCCCTTCCCTCCAGCATGTTGACTGTACCAGAGAGATTGATGTTGTCTGCAAACTTCCTGACGGTGTACTCAATCCTACTGTCCATGTCACCAGCAAAGATGTTAAGTCTCCGTACCAAATCCTGAGGAACACCACTTGTCACAGTTCTCTGCCTGGACATCGAGATGTTGACATCAACCCTTTGAGTGCAATCAGCCAGCCAACTCCTCATCCACCAAGCGTCCAGTCCATGTCTCTCCAATTTAGAGACAAGGATGCTGTATAGGCCATATAAAATGCTTAGCACAGCTTCAGGTGGATGATGTCAGTTGCTCTTTCCCTATCCACCAATGCTGTAACCATGTCATAGAAGGCCACAAAGTTTGTTGGGCATGATTTGACCTTAGTGAAGCCATGTTGGTTGTCACCAATCAACTCTGTTTTCAGGGTTCCTTAGCAAAATTTCCAGAAGGATCTGCACCATGATCTTGACAGGCACAGAGAGAAGACTGTCTGGCTTGTAGTTTCCCAAGTCTTCCTTTTTTTTTTTTTTTTTTTTTTTTCCTTTCTAAAAATGAGGGTTATGTTTCCCTTATTCCAGTCAGTGAGAACTTCATCAGACTGCTGCAACTTCTCAAACACGATGGACATTGACTTAACAACATCATCCACCACTTCTCTCAGGACCCTTGAATGCCTCTCATCAAGTCCCATGGACTTGTGCACCTTCAGATTCCTTAGGTGATCTTGAACCTAATCATCTCCTACAGTAGGTGGTTCTTCATTTTCTGTCCCTGTCTGCCTTTTGAGACTTGGGCTATATGGCTGAGGTACTTTTGCCACTGAAGACTGAGGCAAAAATTCATTAACTCTACCTTTCTCATATCCCAGGTAACCAGGTCTTCCGATTCTTTCAGGATAGGGCCCACAGTTTACAGTCTTCCTTTCATCACTGACATACTTGTAGAAGCCTTTCTTGCAATCTTTTGACATCCCTGGCCGAATTTAATTCCAATAAGGCTTTAGCTTTCCTAACCTGTTCCCTGGGTTCTCAGATGATTTCTTTGTATTCCTCTCAGACTACATGTCCTTGTAGATTTTCTTTTTCTCTTTGAGTTTGTCCAGAAGCTCCTTGTTCATCTATGCAGGCCTCCTGTGTTTTGGCTTGAGAATTCTCCTTTTTTTCCAAGCAGTGAAAAATGCTTCATGAAAGATTAAATGATAAGAATGAAAGATTAAATAATAAAATAAATTGTATCATGTTCTCATGTCAATGGAAAGTGATAGGGAGAATTTTCTACAGTAATGTAGTTACACACGAACTCTTGAATAAGAAGGTCATGTTGCAGTTACTCCGGAGTTTTCTCCACACTCCTTAGGATTTTGTTGTTTTTCATTTCTTAGATACTGTCAGCAATACATGTTCAACATCCACACTTGGGAAATGCCTCTACAGAATGTAATTTTGTGTCTTATGGTTTGTTCTTCCATATGGCAAGTCCTTTATGTATCTGTAAGACTTAATATCCCAATATCCTGTACTGAGGCAATTATGATTTATTGGACTTTTTTTTGTTACACTTTAAGGCATTCAGTTTTAATTAAAATAACCACTCATTAACATTGTTCAGATGGAGGAACTGAGAAAAAAAATGTAAAATATTTTTTTTTTGAAATGTAGAATATTTTTTTGTAATGAATGATAAACTTTTTCTTTGCATGAAGACAACACCTGCAGTATTTTTTTTCCACACCTTGTATTCTTCATAAAATTGGGAAAATTATAAAGTATGTCACATCTCAGATACACAAGAATAAACACAACCACTGTAGGGCAACTTCAGTAAGAAATTAGAGGACAGAAAGTAATATTATGATCACAAACAGATACAAGTGATTTTTAAATTTTCATGAACTGGTGAAAAATACCTTCCCACTCAGAAACACATGCAGCAGAGACCATTGCTGCAAAATTAGTGCCAATCTCTTCACTGGACCATTCAGTGTCACCAAGTATTCATCAGATATGAATTATGCTTTGAACAAATTGCCTAAAGGAACAGATACAGGGATTTTCATGTTCCAAACGTGCCTTTCTATTAGTATCAAAACAGTCCAGTGGAGGATATCTCAACCCCTGAAGACATGGAATGAGCAAAAATGCTACAGTACTCAACCATTATTCCAAAGTGCAGTCTTTAAAAATGAAAGAAATTGTTTAGTTGGCTAGAGTCCCTATTCACTTAAACACCATTATAATCACCCTTATGATGAGCCATACCTCATTATAATAACAACCAAATTGCTTGCCTCCCAAGGGCAGACCAGTAGTCAGGGTGGATTGTACTTGTACTTAAAATAACCAAGAATAATCAAGATGAGTCTCTCAGATTGATGATGTATAGCCACTTTTGCATAACTAATGGTGTTCTGAAAGGAAAAACACTACAGATTAAACAAAAAGAATTAATCTGATTAATATTGATTGAATGTATAACAGTAAGTAATGTATCAGCATATTTATTGCAGGTACAACATCTATTTTCAAGGCAAAAAGTTCATTTCTTTAGGTGTCCAAATGGATCTTAAAATCTTGTATAACATCTGTATAAAACTTGCATATTTCTTCATACAGTACAGTATCACTTTTTGTATCAGTTTATTTACAGTATCACTTTTTTTTTTTTACAGTTAATTAGAGTATCACTAATTGGTGTCAATAAAAAATATTGCTTTTTAATCAAAGGAGCAAATTATGAACGGTATTTTCTGACAGTGAACTCTGCAGAGCTGTCAGTTTACACCTAGTGAAGACTTGTTCAATGGGGTTTGTTGTGCCTTCAAAGAAATAACAATTATGCTCAAGATGTTTGCATCCCGAAACCATAAGAAATTTGTATGGTATTGTGTTTCATTATAAATACCAAACATAAATGAGGTTCATCAAAAGGTTTCTAAAGGTTCATGAACTTAAGACTGGCTTTTAATTAACATTTTGACTAACTGATACTTTTTATCGAGGTCATACAAAATTGCCTTACTTCATATTAGAAAAAAAAAAATAATAAAAAAAAAGCACTGAAGGTTCAGCTCTGTTTTCCTTTCACAGTTTTATGTGGTGGTCATTAAATCACCAGAGTCCCTTCACTAGGTCAGGGAATTCACTGTGAATAAATGAGAGGGTGAGAAATAAATACATGGCTATTAAAAAGTTAAAATACTATACCATATAATTCAGTAAAATAAAATGTTGGCTAAAAAATCTGAAATTGATACTAATTTAATGTTTATTTCTAATTACTTATCATGAAATTTTGAATATGCAGCACTTTTAAACTAATTTTTAATTTCTGAGATGTGAGTTTAGCTATATTAGCAATTAATTCTATAATCCTTCCCTTCCCTTCCCTTCCCTTCCCTTCCCTTCCCTTCCCTTCCCTTCCCTTCCCTTCCCTTCCCTTCCCTTCCCTTCCCTTCCCTTCCCTTCCCTTCCCTTCCCTTCCCTTCCCTTCCCTTCCCTTCCCTTCCTTTCCTTTCCCTTCCTTTCCTTTCCTTTCCCTTCCTTTCCTTTCCTTTCCTTTCCTTTCCTTTCCTTTCCTTTCCTTTCCTTTCCTTTCCTTTCCTTTCCTTTCCTTTCCTTTCCTTTCCTTTCCTTTCCTTTCCTTTCCTTTCCTTTCCTTTCCTTTCCTTTCCTTTCCTTTCCTTTCCTTTCCTTTCCTTTCCTTTCCTTTCCTTTCTTCTCAAGTCTCCTCTCCTCAAGTCTCCTCAAGTCTCCTCAAGACTTCTCAAGTCTCCTTGAATCTCCTCAAGACTCCTCTCCACCAGTCTCCTTGAGACTCCTCAAGTCTCCTCTCCTTGAGCCTCCTTGAGTCTCCTCTCCTCAAGTCTTTTTTTTTTACTATTTTTCATTTCTTCCCAACACTCCATATCTTTCTGAAAGGAATAATCTTCATGGAAAATTAATGTTTTCTGCTAATAATTTTACAGATTTTCCTGGGGGTTCTCCTCCTACTGGTTTACACTGAAAAGAGGACAGTTTCAATTTGTGCCTTTAAAACTATTTACTTGTGTATATAAATAAATGTCTATAAATCCATTTAACTTTATGCTTATCTGTCACACAGAATTGAAGTTTAAATGAGGCAAGGAAAACTGCACTGCCAAGAAAGAGTTAAATAGAAACTTGAATCTAAGGACACATATATAGCAGCTCTACAGAGCATAAAAAGGAGAGAACTCAATACAAGAAAAATTTTGCTTCCTATTTTAACTAATTGTACTTTTTTCAGATGTTTGGTATATATGAGCATTGTTATTTACATATAGCTGAAAAACAGCTATCATTGATTCAGAATAGTGATTGATTGGCATAGTTTGAGTATAGTGTAATTACTGCATACATGAAATGATTTTAAATGTACTGAAAGAACATTAATCTTGTATGTAGGATTCACAAGTCTTGTAAGTAGCCACTTTAATGCCAAAATATGCTTAGTGGTCTGTGTCGTAACTGGTTTGCTTGTTTGTATGAAGATGAATACATTGCACATTGTGACTTTATTCCATGACAAATCTGTTCTGCATCATAAATCATAGAATCATTTAGATTGGAAAAGACCTCTAAGATCATCAAGCCCAACTGTTAACCTAACACTGCCAAGTCTACCACTAAACCATGCTCCAGAGTACCATATCTACACATCTTTTGAATATCTCTAGGGATGGAGACTCAACCACTTCCATAGGAAGCTTGTTCCAATGCTTCACAACATTTTCAGTGAAAACATTTTTACTAACAACCAGCTTAACCTCCTCTGATACAATTTGCAGCCATCTCCTTTTGTTTTATTGCTTGTTGCTTAGGAGAAGAGGTGAACACTCACTTTGTTACAACATCCTTTGAGGTAGTTGTAGAGAGCCATAGGGTCTCTCCCGAGCCTCCTTTTCTCTAAGCTAAATAAACTCAGTTCCCTCAAATGCTTCTTGTAATACTTGTTTTCTAGACCCTTCACCAGTTTCATTGCCCTTCTTTGAACATGCTACAGCAGCTTGATATATTTCTCATAGTGAAGAGCCCAAAACTGAACACAGTATGGGTGTGTTCTGAGCCACTGGGTGTGGCCTCACCAGAGCCAAGTATAGGTAAACAATCACTTCCCTAGTCCTGCTGGCCATACTATTTCTTATGCTAGTCATGATGTATCTCATTGTCTTCTTGGCCACCTGAGAACACTGCTGGCTTATATTCAGATAGCTATTGACCAATACCCCCAGATCATTTTCTGTCAGGTAGGTTTCCAGCCATTCTTCCCCCAGCTTGTATCATTGCATGGGGTCATTGTGCCCCAAGCTCAGGACTCGACACTTAGTCTTATTAAACCCATCCAAGCTATGAGCAGCCAGTTTCTCAAAGAGAATGCTGTTGGAAACAGTGTCAATACCTTTTCTAAAGTCTAGGTATACAACATGCACAGCCTTTCCCTGTTTCACTAAATAGGTCGCTTTGTCACTGAAAGAGACCTAGTTAGTCTCAAAAGACCTGTCTTTAAAAAATTTGTGCTTGACTGGTCTTGATCACCTGGGTTGTCCTGTATGTGTTGTGTGATGGCACTCAGGATAGTCTGCTCTGTAACCTTCACAGAATCACAGAATCACAGAATTTCTAGGTTGGAAGAGACCTCAAGATCATCAAGTCCAACCTCTGACCTAACGCTAGCAGTCCCCACTAAACCATATCCCTAAGCTCTACATCTAAACGTCTTTTGAAGACTTCCAGGGATGGTGACTCCACCACTTCCCTGGGCAGCCTGTTCCAATGCCTCACAACCCTTTCAGTGAAGAAGTTCTTCCTAACATCTAACCTAAAACTCCCCTGGCTCAACTTAAGCCCATTCCCCCTCGTCCTGTCACCAGGCACGTGGGAGAACAGACCAACCCCCACCTCGCTACAGCCTCCCTTGAGGTACCTATAGAGAGCGATAAGGTCGCCCCTGAGCCTCCTCTTCTCCAGGCTGAACAAGCCCAGCTCCCTCAGCCACTCCTCGTAGGACTTGTTCTCCAGGCCCCTCACCAGCTTCGTTGCCCTTCTCTGCACCCGCTCAAGCACCTCGATGTCCTTCTTGTAGCGAGGGGCCCAAAACTGAACACAGTACTCGAGGTGCGGCCTCACCAGAGCTGAGTACAGGGGGACGATCACCTCCCTAGCCCTGCTGGAGGGAACCAAAGTCATACTGACAAGCCTGTAGTTCCCCAGGTCTTCTTTATTCTAGATGGGTATTGCATCTGCTAGCCTCCAGTCATCTGGGACCACCCCTGATAGCCAGGACCTCTGATAAATGGTGGAAGTGGCTTGGCAAGCACCTCTACCTGTTATCTCAGTACCTTTTGGTGAATCTCATCTGGCCCTACAGACTTGTGTCTCCCTAAGTGGTGTAATAGGTCTCTAACCATTTCCTCTTGGATGATGGGGGCTTCATTCTGCTTTCTTCCAGCTCAGGGGGCTGGATACCCAGAGAACAACTGATCTTACTACTAAAGACTGATGCAATGAAGGCATTAAGTACCTCAGCCTTTTCCTTGTCCTTTATCACTGTTTCCCCCCACATACAATGGATGAAGAGTCTCCTTAGTCCTCCTTTTGTTCCTAATGTATGTATAGAATCATTTTGTAGTTATTAATGAAAGTAGCCAGATTCATTTTAATTTTCTCCCTGCATTCATAGACTCATGACTTCTTTGTAGTCCTCCAGTGTGCCTGACCCTTCTTCTAAAGGCAATAAACTCTCTCTCTTTTTTTGTTTGCTTGTTTGTTTCTTTCCTGAGTTCCAGAAGAAGCTCTCTGTTCTTCTAGGACAATATTGTTTCCCACTGGCTCATCTTTCAGCACATGGGAACAGCTTGCTCCTATGTCTTTAAGATTTCCTTCTTAAAGAGTGTCCAGCCTTTCTGGACTCTTTTTCCCTTTAGGACTGCCTCACAAGGGACTCCACCAACCAGTCTCCTAAATAACCCAAAATCTGCCCTTCAGAAGTCCAAGGAGACAGTTTTGTTAACCCCCCTCCTAACGTTTCCAAGAATCAAAAACTCCATTACTCCATTAGTCTATTATGCCCAAGACAGCCTCCAATCTTCACATCACCCACAAGTCCTTCTCTGTTTGTAAGCAAAATTTTCAGTGGGGTGTTTTTCCTAGTTGTCTCACTCACCAGCCATGTCAGGAAGTTATCTACCACACATGACAGGAACCTCCTAGTCTGCTTCCTCTCTGCCATATTATGTTTACTGGAGACACCTGATAAATTGAAATTCCACATGAAAACAAGCACTAGTGATTGTGAAACTTCTTCATGCTGCTTATAGATTATTTCATCTGCCTCTCCATCCCAGTTGGGCAGTCTATAACAGACTCACACCATGACATCTTCCTTGTTGTCATCCCTGGTTCTTACCCATAAACATTCAACCTTAACTTTACCATCATTAAGCTCAAGACAATCAAAACAATCTCTAACATAAAAGGCTACCCCACTGCCTCTCCTTTCTATCCTGCTCCTTCTGAAGAGTTTATAGCCATCCATTGCAACACTCCAGTTGTACGAGTCATCCCACCATGTTTCTGTGGTGGAAACTATATCATAATTTCCCTGCTGTGCAATGGCTTCTAGCTCCTCCAGTTTGTTGCCCATGCTCACAGTTGGGATAGTGATTCTGTCACCTTTCAGGGGAGGGAAATCCTAATTCTTATGTGACCATTCTCAGGTACTTTTGTGATTTCTAACCTATCAATATCCCCTGTGTCATTGCTGCTGCATGGCTCTCCAACCCCTACCCCTACTGAGAGAGCAGACTGAAAAACCTCAACACAAAATCACACAAACATTGGTGTGCTGTCCCCAGGCTTATCTCTAGCAGCCTTGGTTTTATCCCTTTCCCCCTTCAAATCTAATCTGAAGCTCTTTCAATGAGCCCTGCTAATTCCTGTGCAAAAAATCTTTTTCCCCCTTTGAGAGAGGTACACCCCATCGATTGCCAGCAGGTCTAGTGTCCTATAAAGCGACCCATGACAAAAAGAAACAAAGTCCTGCCGGTGACACCAGGCTCAGAGTACTGACCTGTTGGCTCTTCCTGTTTCTCTGCTCATCTTCCCCTGCAACTGGAAGGATAGAGGAGAACACTAATTAAATGTGTACTATCTCAGAGATAGTAAATAAATAGATAGTAACTCAGAGAATTCTTTCATTTTTTGATATTTTGTTTTGTTTAATTGTTTGTTTATTTGTTTGTTTAAGACACGGTTTGAGCTCATAGTCACTGTGGTTTGAAATGTTTTGAAAAGTCGGGCCTGGCTTTCTTAAGAAGTAAGATAATCTGAAAATGGAATAAAAGAGAGTGTCTTTCAAAAGTCAGTTTCAAGAAGAATGATAGTTTGTTTTTTGTTTTTGTTTTTATTTTTTCCCTGGTAACACTATAAATATATGACAGATGAAAATTATCTGGTTTACAATGTAATTTTAAGTGTGGTAATAATCAGGGTATAGGAGAGATGGGATGTGCACAACAAAGAATAAAACAGAAAAACAGAAAGCTAGATTAGACTGTGTATGTATCAGACATTTATAGGAGATTGATATGGGAATAGACCACAACTCACAGGAAGTGACCTAATCTGTTTTCTGTTGAATTCAGGAGTCTCATACAGGCAACGCTATATGAATTGACAACACTATTTTTCAAGATGTATTACTGCATGAACAAAGGGAAATGCTGTGGCATTCACTTCTATTTTATTGTTCTGCTTGGGTCTCCTTCCTTGCCTACTTCATTCAGAGAGCAGCCAGAAAGGCTTTAGTAGTGCAGCATTCAACATTATCTAGCTGTTTGCTTCATATGCCTAGTAGCATTTCATGGGTGAAAAGAAACATGACCCATATATTATACTTTTTTTCTATGCAAAGGTGTCTGGGCCCTTCACACACTCTAGAACATAAAATTACTCTTTGAGTGAATTATACAAGAGAAACAACAGAAACCTTATGCATTTCCTTCCTTACATCACTTCACTCTGTGCTGGAAGCACAGCACAGTGTGGCTTTGCTTCCCTCTCTAACTGCATTCCTTAGGCTCTGAAAGGAAAGAGAACTTAGCTCTAACTTTGCTGGATCACAATTTGGAGTGGAGCTTGCAGGCATCAACATCAGTGTCAGCTCGGGGTTTAGACAGGCTTGTGAAAAGGAAAGGGAGATAGAGAGAAATTATTCTTGGCAAGATCAGTTTCACTCATTTTCACCACAAAAATGACTTTACACTTGGAAACTAAAGTGCATGTGTGTGTGTGTGTGTGTGTATGAGAGTATTACAGCAGATGGAAAAGATAGAAGAAAAGTCAAAAGGTAAATCTCACTTCCTACTACACTCTTTTTTTAATCATCTGCAATCTCACAATGCAATCAGCAGTATTCACACATAGCTACTTTCACACACAGAAGACAGAGGGATGGAGCCTGGGAATAAAGTCTTAGGGGAGGTAATACATCACAAATTAAATGAGAGTAAAATTCCCTTTGTTATCTGATATTTTCACGTGGTTGAGTAGGGTGCATTAAGGCTAGAAGTTATAGACAAAACCAGTTGTAGAGGTATTCATATCACAAGTTTTAGAGGCAGCTGTAAATGATTATTTTTTTTCATGCGCACATAATCAGTTATCTAATTTTCTAGACACCAACAATGACAGAAGTTTTAGGTAGTGTGGAAACCAAAGCTTATATGAATTCTTAAATGCAAATTGAAGTGGCCCACACTTACCTAGTGTTTGAGACATTGGGATTTCAAGCCAAGGCTGGAGTACAATGAAGAGCTACTATTCATTCATCGTACCAAAAAAAGAACTGAAATGTCACAGTTTGGTGAGTCCAGTGTGTAAAACCAAAAAGCCAAGGAAGAAAAAAAAAAAGATATATATATATATATATATATATATAATTTTTACCTTTTCCTTATTTACACTCAAATGAAAATTATTAAATGAATGTACTATTATGCACATTTGGGAAGCCCTAGCATGAACTCTGCTGCATAGCGATCTATACATTCAGCAAGCTTTTAAACAGTTAGTTCCAACATGACAGTTTACTGTTTGTGGTACTGATGAAAAGCAATAGAGGAGCTTGCTTCTTTTAAAAATCATAAACCCTCTGCAGAATCATTTAGTAAATTCTTATTGCAGAATTTTGCTAATAGGGCTTAGAAAAACCCCAATTAAACTCTCACATACCTAGTTGAATTGGCAAGATAGCCCCCACTTTCAGTGTATTTGTAAACTGAAAAAATTTGAGAGGTTTATTGAGGAACAAAGGCACAAATCCAACTCTCCCAATGACATAACACCACTTTGGAGGTATTTTTCTGAATGGACCTATTTGTCATGATGAAAATAATTCAAACTCTTATTCTTATTTATGATATATTTTAGGGCCAGTTCTCTTTAATGTTTTTATAAAGGAACTGGACACAGGAGTTGAAAGTACACTAATGATTCTAAATTAAGAGTTTTTAACTCCCTGTAAGGTACACAGACCTTACAAAGAGTTCTTAGATATGAGTGCCAGTCAATCACCAACCATGTGAAATTTAACAAGAGCAAGTGATGGATTCTGAACCTGGGACAGCTTAACCTTGGGTATATATGTACAGACTGGGGGATGAGGGGCTGGAAAGCAACCCTGCAGAGGGATCTGAAGATTTTGGGTGATGGCAAGATGAAAGAGTCAACAACAGTGTGCTGTGGCAGCCAAAAGGGATAATTGTATCTTGGAGTGCATCAAGCACAGTATAGTTAGCTGATCAAGGGAAGTGACTGTACTGCTCTACTCTGTACCAGTGCAGCCTCACCTTGAGTACTGTGTGCGGCTTTGGCACCACAATATAAGGATATAAAACTCTTAGAGACCATCCAAGGGAGGGCAGCAAAGACGGTGAGGGGTCTAATTGGTGTCGTGGTTTAACCCGACCGGCAGCTAAACACCACGCAGCCGTTCGCTCACCCTCCCCCCTCCCTCTCTGGGACGGGGGAGAGAAATGGAAAGTGAAGCCCGTGAGTTGAGATAAAGACAGTTTAATAAGACAGGAAAAAAAAATAACAAAATAATAATAACAATAATAATAATGATGATACAATGGTGATAATACGAAAGTAATAATAGTATGTACAAACAAGTGATGCACAATGCAATTGCTCACCACCCGCTGACCGATGCCCAGCCTAACCCCGAGCAGTCCGGCCCCCTCCCCCCGGCTAGCCACCCCTATATATTGTTTAGCATGACGTCAGATGGTATGGAATACCCCTTTGGCTAGTTTGGGTCACCTGTCCTGGGTCTGTCCCCTCCCAGCTCTTACTGCACCCCCCAGCCTGCCCGTTGGCAGGACAGAGCAAAGGCTGAGATGTCCTTGGCTTAGTATAAGCACTGCTCTGCAACAATTAAAGCATCGGGGTGTTATCAGCACTCTTCTCATTCTAAGCCAAAACACAGCATTCCACCAGCTACTAGGAAGAAAATTAATTCTGTGCTAACTGAAACCAGGACATCTATCCACCCCTTATTCCATACCATTTATGTCATGCTCAGGTTACACTCTTTTCCATACATTCTAATTAGTCACCTATAGTAATCATGGTAGTGATAACATACAGTATAATATACTATTTAACATGGTGCAATTCAGTTTATGGGCTATTCTCACCCAGTATTAAATCTCCTTGAGGTACACACCGGACCTCTCCGTTCTTTTGCATCACCCACCAAGTATATCCAGGTCCCTGAGCGAAAACAATTCCACGAATAGGTTTGCCTTTTCCTGAGGCAGGAGTAGCCCAGACTGTTTTACCCAGCATATTTTTTACATGCACTACAGGAACTTTATCCCCATCTACAGTACGTAACAGGTTTGATTGGGCAGGTCCAGCTCGGTTGGTAGATCCCCTAGTATTGACTAACCAGGTGGCCTTTGCCAAATGCGTATCCCAGTTTTTGAACGTCCCAGCGCCCATTGCTTTCAAGGTAGTCTTTAACAGGCCATTGTATCGTTCAACTTTCCCGGAGGCTGGTGCATGATAGGGGATGTGATACACCCATTCAATACCATGTTCTTTGGCCCAAGTGTCTATAAGGTTGTTTCGGAAGTGAGTCCCATTGTCTGATTCTATTCTTTCTGGGGTGCCATGTCGCCATAGGACTTGCTTTTCAAGGCCCAGGATGGTGTTCCGGGCGGTAGCATGAGGCACAGGATATGTTTCCAGCCATCCGGTGGTTGCTTCCACCATTGTAAGTACGTGGCGCTTGCCATTGCGAGTTTGAGGGAGTGTGATGTAATCAATCTGCCAGGCCTCTCCATATTTATATTTCAGCCATCGTCCTCCATACCAAAGAGGCTTTGACCGTTTGGCTTGCTTGATTGCAGCACATGTTTCACAGTCATGAATAACCTGTGCTATAGCGTCCATGGTCAAGTCCACCCCTCGATCACGAGCCCATCTGTATGTTGCATCTCTACCTTGATGGCCTGAGGTGTCATGGGCCCATCGGGCTATAAATAATTCACCTTTATGCTGCCAATCCAGGTCCACCTGAGCTACTTCAATCTTAGCAGCCTGATCCACCTGCTGGTTGTTTTGATGTTCTTCAGTAGCCCGATTCTTGGGCACATGAGCATCTACGTGGCGTACTTTCACAGCCAGGTTCTCTACCCGAGCAGCAATATCTTGCCACAATGCAGCAGCCCAGATAGGTTTGCCCCTACGCTGCCAGTTGTTTTGCTTCCATTGCTGTAACCATCCCCACAGGGCATTTGCTACCATCCATGAATCGGTGTAGAGATAGAGAACTGGCCATTTTTCTCGTTCAGCAATGTCTAAAGCCAGCTGAATGGCTTTCACTTCTGCAAACTGACTCGATTCACCTTCTCCCTCAGCAGCTTCTGCAACTCGTCGCGTAGGACTCCATACAGCAGCCTTCCATCTCCGATGCTTCCCCACAATACGACAGGACCCATCAGTGAACAGGGCATATTTCTTTTCATTCTCTGGCAACTGGTTGTACAGTGGGGCTTCTTCAGCACGACCCACCTCCTCCTCTGATGATATCCCAAAGTATTTGCCTTCTGGCCAGTCCATGATCACTTCCAATATTCCTGGGCGACTGGGGTTTCCTATTCGAGCCCGCTGAGTAATCAGTGCAACCCACTTGCTCCATGTAGCATCAGTTGCATGATGCGTAGAGGGGACCCTTCCCTTGAACATCCAGCCTAGTACCGGTAATCGGGGTGCTAGGAGGAGCTGCGCTTCAGTACCGACCACCTCCGAAGCAGATCGAACTCCTCCATATGCTGCCAATATCTCCTTTTCAGTTGGAGTATAGCGGGCCTCAGATCCTCTGTATCCCCGACTCCAAAACCCCAGAGGCCGACCTCGAGTTTCCCCAGGTTCTTTCTGCCAGAGGCTCCAGGTGGGGCCGTTCTCCCCGGCTGCAGTGTAGAGCACATTCTTTACATCTGGTCCTGTTCGAACTGGCCCAAGGGCTACTGCATGGACTATTTCCTGCTTGATTTGTTCAAAGGCTTGTCGTTGTTCAGGGCCCCATTCAAACTCATTCTTCTTACGAGTTACTTGGTAGAGTGGGTTTACAATCAGACTGTAATTTGGGATGTGCATTCTCCAAAACCCCACAACACCTAGGAAAGTCTGTGTTTCTTTTTTGTTAGTTGGTGGAGACATAGCTGTTATTTTGTTGATCACATCCATTGGGATTTGACGACGTCCATCTTGCCATTTTATTCCTAAAAACTGGATCTCCCGTGCAGGTCCTTTGACTTTATTTTGTTTTATGGCAAAACCGGCTTTCAGAAGGATTTGGACTATTTTCTTCCCTTTCTCGAAAACTTCCTCTGCTGTGTCACCCCACACAATAATGTCATCGATGTACTGCAGGTGTTCAGGAGCTTCCCCCTGCTCTAGTGCAGACTGGATCAGCCCATGGCAAATGGTAGGGCTGTGTTTCCACCCCTGGGGCAGCCTATTCCAAGTATATTGGACTCCCCTCCAAGTGAAGGCAAATTGTGGCCTGCACTCTGCTGCTAGAGGGATGGAGAAAAATGCATTAGCGATATCAATTGTGGCGTACCACTTGGCTGCCTTCGATTCAAGTTCATACTGAAGTTCCAGCATGTCCGGCACTGCAGCACTCAGTGGTGGCGTGACTTCGTTCAGGCCGCGATAGTCCACTGTTAGTCTCCACTCGCCATTAGACTTTCGCACTGGCCATATGGGACTATTGAAAGGTGAATGAGTCTTGCTGATCACTCCTTGGCTCTCCAATTGACGAATTAGCTTATGGATGGGAATCAGGGAGTCTCGGTTGGTGCGATATTGCCGCCGGTGCACAGTTGTGGTAGCAATTGGCACTTGCTGTTCTTCGACCCTCAGCAACCCCACAACAGAGGGGTCCTCTGAGAGACCAGGCAAGGTAGATAATTGTTTAATGCCCTCTGTCTCTAAGGCAGCAATACCAAAAGCCCACCGGAACCCTTTTGGGTCCTTGCAGTATCCTCTTCTAAGATAGTCTATGCCAAGGATACATGGAGCATCCGGACCAGTCACAATGCGGTGCTTTTCCCACTCATTCCCAGTCAGACTCACTTCAGCCTCCAATACAGTCAACTGCTGAGATCCCCCTGTCACTCCACAAATATAGATGGGCTCTGGTCCTTTATAGCTCGATGGCATTATAGTACATTGTGCACCGGTGTCTACTAAAGCCTTATACTTCTGTGCGCGTGATGTGCCAGGCCATCGAATCCACACAGTCCAATAAACTCGATTGTCCCTTTCCTCCCCCTGGCTGGAGGCAGGGCCCCCCTAATCCTGGTCAGAATCTTCCTCGTTTCTGTGTTTGAAGGACTGTCTGCTGGAAGTTGGAGCAGCAAACTTTTCGGAGAATCCCTTTTTCCTGATTGTTTTCTTTTGCAACTCACGTACCCGTGCCTCTAGGGTCGCGGTAGATTTTCCATCCCACTTTCTCATGTCCTCTCCATGGTCTCGTAAGTAAAACCACAGGGTGGCACGGGGTGAGTACCCACCATATCGTCTTCCTTGTGTGGGTGAACGCCTACCCCTGACAGCTGAGACACTGCTTTGTACAGGTGCGAAGGAGAATAATCTCTCTTCAAGTTGGTGAACCTTTTCAGAAAGTTTCTCCCAAGTGTTCTCCTTTGGTCGGTGGGCACTGGTTGGTTCAGGTGGGGAGGACAATAGATTCTCTTCAAGTTGGTGAACCTTTTCAGAAAGTTTCTCCACAGCTGAGACGCAGGCCTGTAAGGAAGAGGAGAGACTTTCTTCGTACTGCCGGAGTTGTTTAGCCGCTTCACCCACTGTGGGTTCCTCATCCTCTTTCCAGGCCATTATTGCCAATGAGCTGGCATATGATGATGGTGCACTCCGTACAAACTTCCGCCACATGGGTCGTGTACACTTGACTTCATCTGGATCTGTGGATGTTTGTTTGAGGTCTGGATCCTCATAAATCACTTCCCGTACGGCTAATTCCCTCAGGTACTGGATTCCCTTCTCCATAGTGGTCCACTTGCCTGGTAGACATAAAATATCTTCCTTGAAGGGATACCTTTCCCTCACAGCTGAGAGGAGACGCCTCCAGAGGCTGGTGGGTCGTGCTCCATCTGCAATTGCTTTGTCAATGCCGGCGTCTCGAGCAAGGGATCCCAGCCGCTTGGCTTCCCTGCCGTCTAATTCCACACAATTGGCTCCAGAGTCCCAGCACCGGAGCAGCCAGGTGACAAGCTGCTCACCTATACAGCGACCAAAATCTTTTCGCACATCTCGTAGCTCGCGCTCGTTTAGGCTTCGGGTAGTTACTGTTGCTCTTTCGGCATCCTCATCTTCCTCCTCCTGAATCCTTGACGGCCCAGCGTCGTCATCATCTTCGTCATCTCTATACTTAGTTTTGGCAGAAGCCTTACCTGGATTGGCAGAAGACTCTCTGCGTTCTAAACGACTTGAATTTCTATACCATATTTTCACCTTCTCTACAGGGGCAGCTTGCACTGCTACTGCTCGTTTCTCTGACTTTGTTACAGGGTCTGCCACAGGGGTTGGAATGCCCTCTGCAGGGTCAACTTGCACTGCTACAGCTCGTTTCTCTGACACGGCCACAGGAGCTGGAGCGGCTACAGGAGCTGGAGCAGTTGCAGGAACCGGAGCTGTAGCGGCTACAGAAGCTGGAGTTGGAGCTGGAGCAGTTGCAGGAGCTGGGACTGGAGCAGCAGTAGGAGCTGGAGCTGGAGCAGTTGCAGGAGCTGGGACTGGAGCAGCAGTAGGAGCTGGGACTGGAGCGGCTGCAGAATCCACCGTAGGGGTCACAGTGGCCGTTGGATCTGTCACAGGGTTTGGAGTGGCCGCAGGGTCTGTCACTAAGTTGACAGCAGTATCAATGGCAGCTCGATAGGCATGAGCCAGGCCCCAGCACGTTACAATGATTTGTGTTACTTTGGAACTGCCAGAATCATTACACCTTTTTTTCAAGCATTCTGCCAGTTTTTGAGGATTTTGCCATTGTTCAGGGGTGAATTTCCAACACACTGGGGGTGCCAACTGCTCTAGATGCCTGCCCATATCCACCCATACTCCCTGCCACCCACAACTATACTGCCTCCGGGCAGATCTCCGGATGAGCTTCATAAGTAGTTGTTTAACTTTAAGCAAAATCTGAAGTGCATTCATGAGGCAGAACAACAAGACTATGGTATTCTGAGTATTCCAGAAATATTCAATATCTTGGAGAGCTATTGTGACAAGCTCAGGGGATAAGAGGGTGGTGAAGGAGGAAGGCAGAGTGACCCAGGAGGATACAGGGGTGGTGAAGGAGAAAGGGAGAGTAAGCAAGTAAGGAAAAATATCCTCCCCTTTCCCCTCCACAGATTGACTCTCTAATGGAGAAAAACAATAGGTATAATTGCTAATAGTTCCCAAGATGCTGTTTCCAAAGTACAGAGTCCACGATGTTACTGAGTATAAATACCAAGTTAGAGTCATGACCAGATATCTTATCGTCTCATAAGCCATTGCTATAACACTTAGTACCATAATGGTCTGAAACCAGGGCCCGGAGAGGAGAAACAACACTACAGAGAGCAAATACGGAAAATAATGTACTATAATACTCAATTTGGAAAACAGGCGCAGCAGAGTTGTGATTAAAGCAATCAGCATCATGACAAGTGACTATTAAGCAGGTCTAATCCTTACACCAATTTTAGTTTAACACACTCTGATCAGATCTGCCGTTATCTCAACCTTTCGAGCCCCACGTTGGGCGCCAAAAAGACTGTCGTGGTTTAACCCGACCGGCAGCTAAACACCACGCAGCCGTTCGCTCACCCTCCCCCCTCCCTCTCTGGGACGGGGGAGAGAAATGGAAAGTGAAGCCCGTGAGTTGAGATAAAGACAGTTTAATAAGACAGGAAAAAAAAATAACAAAATAATAATAACAATAATAATAATGATGATACAATGGTGATAATACGAAAGTAATAATAGTATGTACAAACAAGTGATGCACAATGCAATTGCTCACCACCCGCTGACCGATGCCCAGCCTAACCCCGAGCAGTCCGGCCCCCTCCCCCCGGCTAGCCACCCCTATATATTGTTTAGCATGACGTCAGATGGTATGGAATACCCCTTTGGCTAGTTTGGGTCACCTGTCCTGGGTCTGTCCCCTCCCAGCTCTTACTGCACCCCCCAGCCTGCCCGTTGGCAGGACAGAGCAAAGGCTGAGATGTCCTTGGCTTAGTATAAGCACTGCTCTGCAACAATTAAAACATCGGGGTGTTATCAGCACTCTTCTCATTCTAAGCCAAAACACAGCATTCCACCAGCTACTAGGAAGAAAATTAATTCTGTGCTAACTGAAACCAGGACAATTGGGAAGACATATGAAGAGCAGCTGAGGTCACTTTTTTTTTTTTTCAGCCTGAAGAAGAGGAGATTGAGAGGAGACCTCATTGCAGCCTACAGCTTCCTTGCTGGAGGAAGAAGAGGGAGAACAGAGGAAGGGCTGATGATCTCTTCTCTCTGGTGACCAATGTCAGGACCCAAGGGAATGGCATGTGGTTGTGGCAAGGGAGGTTCAGACTGAACATTAGAAAAAGGCTCTTCGCTGGGTGAGGCACTGGAACAGGCTCTCCAGGGAAGTGGTCATGACATCAAGCTTTCCAGAATTCAAGATGTGTTTGGACAATGTTCTCAGACATATAGTTTAATTTTTCAGGTAGTCCTATGTGGATACAGGAGTTAGACTTGATGGTCCCTATGGGTCCCTTCCAATTCAGGACGTTCTATTCTGAAGGACAATATTTTATGAGAAAGCCAGAACAATTTCCTGTCCCACTGGACTCTCTCAAGCAGTTCCCTGTCCTTCTTGAATTGAGGGGCCCAGAACTGGATGCAATATTCCACATGAGGTCTCACAAGGGCAAAGTAGAGGGGGAGGAGAACCTCTCTTGACCTACAAACCACGCCACTTCTAATACACCCCAGGGTGCCATTGGCCTTCTTGGCCACAAGGACACAGTGCTGGCTCATGGTCATCTGGCTGTTTACCAGGACCCCCAGGTCCATTTCCCCTACATGGCTCTCCAACAGGTCAGTCCCTAACTTATACTGGTGTTTGGAGTTGTTCTTGGCCAGATGCAAGACTCTACACTTGCCCTTGTTACATTTCATTATATATGATATGTGGATATCAGGATATTCAGGATATGTGGACTTGAGGGGTAGACATAATACACCCTAAAGTGATAGACCTACTCAACTGTAAAGGTGCTAATTGTGTAAATGTTGTGGATGTATTCAATTCCAGATCATGAACAACATGCGTACAATGACACAGGGTGCTGGAGATGTCAATGAGTCAAGTTGCAGCCCTCCTAACTCTCCTATTTCATCTTTCTAACTCTCTACCACTCTCAGTTATTTTAACAATTGCCTGAAGTGTTCATTCATGTCAAAGTGTGTTATTTACTTCCTATTATGTGACATTACAAGACTCCATTACAAATTGAGAGAAACATATTGCATTCCAAAGTGTAAGTCTTACCTTATTATCTATGAATAGAAATGAGTGCTGGCACTAGAAGGCAACTACTTACAGAAGATACTCTAAATGTTATGTACAAAGTTTCATTTTTGATAATGTAGCAAAGAAAGATAAAATATATCAGAAATACTCTACTGAATGCATTTATCGTTCATGTTGTCAGCCCATCAAGTTTAGTCGTATAATTCATAGGCTGATTACATGGAAAGTCAATGAATCATACAGCTAAATATTTTCTAGTGGCTTTTTGAATGATGAAGTTAATCAATAATGTACCTGAACAGAGGTAATCTCTAGGTGTTATTGCTAATAACCAAACCTTCATGAGGTTAATGTATATAAATAGGTATAAAAAGACTCTAAAATCAACATCTAATTCTACTCATAAAAGAGCTAAAAGAGAGGCTACTCATTACTTTTTGTAAAAATAAAATAAAATAAAATAAAATAAAATAAAATAAAATAAAATAAAATAAAATATAAAATAAAATAAAATGTTGTTGTTGTTGTTGTTATTGTTATTATATTTTAATTCAATGGAATAATTTCCAAAACCATTTTTTTATAGAGAGTGGTACCATTACAAAGGTATAACACGGGTAGGTGAATACACAGCTTCAAGAGTACTATACTTGTTCCAAGTCTAAATGCAATCGCTATTACACTTCAGTGCACTAAATCTGTTATTGGTGTATAAAAGAAAGGAGGAAAATACACGGAATATAAAGAAATGGTGAATGTCTCATTGTATTATATCTTAAATAGAACATTTTGATTATGTTATTATTACTTGTTTCTGAGGACATATGTAGAAACTCTTTCTATGAAGACAATCTAGTAGCCTTCCACACACTTCTATGTCTTTGAATATAAAGAATAATAAAGAAAGAAAAGTTCATGAGACTTAGTACCTCAGTATTAACCTAAGGAAGCAGTTTTATGAAAGTGGTTGATTAAATTAACTATATATCTAAAAAAAAAAAAAAAAGTGTTTTTTGTTTTTGACCTCTCAGGGAGAGATCTTGAGCAAACAAGATTTTCCTCTAGAGGTATTTTAGAAACAGCCTCCCTAACTAGTCGGTATTGTTTTCTGAAAGGCTGATACTAGGTGGAAGCTAGACTCTTATAGTACGTGAACTGGAACTCACTCTCCACAGTTATCTGCTACTTCTACAGTATGCTATAAGTTTTTTATTTTTTTTTACTTCCTGCACAAAGTGAATTCATGACAAGAACAACATATAATCATAACACTGACTTATTTTTAAATCCCCAAACATTTAACATTTGAAAAATGTAAGACCAAAAAAATAATAATAATTTAAAATCTTGTGTGAAATCCAGAGGGACCTTCACAGGCTTGTGAGGTGGGCCTGTGCAAACCTCATGAGGTTCAACAAGGCTGTCCTGGTTTCAGTTAGAACAGAGTTAATTTTCTTCCTAGTAGCTGGTAGAATGCTATGTTTTGTCTTAGGATGAAAAGAGTGCTGATAACACCCCAATGTTTTAATTGCTGCAGAGCAGTGCTTATACTAAGCCAAGGACATCTCAGCTTCTTGCTCTGTCCTGCCAACAGGCAGGCTGGGGGTGCAGCAAGAGCTGGGAGGGGACAGACCCAGGACAGCTGACCCAAACTAGCCAAAGGGGTATTCCATACCATCTGACATCATGCTAAACAATATATAGGAGTGGCCAGCCGGGGGAGGGGGGCCGGACTGCTCGGGGTTAGGCTGGGCATCGGTCAGCGGGTGGTGAGCAATTGCATTGTGCATCACTTGTTTGTACACATTATTAGTAGTAGTACTATTATCATCATTGTATTATTATTATTATTATTATTATTATTATTATTGTTGTTGTTGTTGTTGTTGTTGTTGTTATCATTTTCCCGTCTTATTAAACTGTCTTTATCTCAACTCACAGGCTTCACTTTCCATTTCTCTCCCCCATCCCTGAGAAGGAGGGGGGAGGGTGAGCGAATGGCTGTGTGGTGTTTAGCTGCCGGCCGGGTTAAACCACGACAAAGGCCAAATGCAAGGTCCTGTATTTGGGCCAGGGAAATGCCAAACACAAATAGAGGCTGGGCAGAGAATGGATTGAAAGAAGCCCTGATGAGAAGGGTCTGAAGATGCTGGTTGAAAAGAAGCTCAACATGAGCTGGAAATGTATGCTTGCAGCCCAGAAAGTCAAGCATATCCTGGGTTGTATCAAAAGAAACATGGCCAGCAGAGTAAGGAAGGTAATTTCCCCCCTCTACTCTGCTCTCATGAGATCCCACCTAGTGTTCAGCTCTGGGGTCCCCAGCACAAGAAAGGCATGAAAGTATTAGAACAAGTCCAGAGGAGGGGCACAAAGATGATCAAGGGGCTGGAGCACCTCTCCTATGAAAACAAATTGAGGGAGGTGTGGTTGTTCAGCCTGGAGAAGAGAAGGCTGGAAGACCTTCTTCCAAGTACCCAAAATGGTCTTATGAGAAAGCTAGAGAGGGACTATTTATCAGGGAGTGTAGTGATAGAACAAGGGTCAATAGCTTTAAACTAAATAAGATAGGTTTAAACTATATATATAAAGATTTTTTTTCCTCTGTGGGTGGTGAGACACTGGAACAGGTTGTCCAAAGAAACTGTGGATGTCCCATCCTTGAAAGTGTCAAAGGCCAGGTTGGATGGGGCTTTGAGCAACTTGGTCTAGTGGAAAGTGTCCCTGCCCAAGCAAGGGTGTTAAAACTGGATGAGCTTTAAAGTCCCTTCCAACCCAAACCATTCTATGATTCCATGAATTCTTTCAATTATCTCAAATAAAATTAAAAAAAAATAAAATAAAATACTATTTCATTCTAACCTGCTTTTTTGTGCCCTTCAGATTTTGCACAACAGATATACACAAAAAATAATGATTAATATATGCAATAGAAAGAAATCAGCAGATAACACGTGTGTTTCGTCACTATTTGCCTAATATGTAAACGTGTAGTGGACTCAGTTATATGTGTATTGTTCCTCTGACTGGTATCACTAGAAGGCTCATATTTGTTGGAAGGATACTAGATATATATGAAAGGTATATGAAATTCTGGATGAGGTTTGGTCTGGCTTGTTTTGGTGGAACTGACTGGTAAAACCAAAGTACTTCACAAGAGCATCGTATAGACAACATGCAGGCGAACTTCATCTCCTGCCATTGCTGTTGGCTAACCAACAGCACCTCTTTATTGAATAGTAAAGACAAATAGGCACCTTTAAAAGTGATTCATCTAATCCTGAAATATGCACCCAAGTGTGATAGTAAATTATTATTTTGAGGTGTGTATTTTGTCCATTGACTATACATAGGTCTAAAATATTTAGTTCAAATCTGACTTTAAACTATCCAAGTATAAGGATAATAAATTTCATAGTCTGTATCCAGTGCTGATCTATGTAAATTGTGCCAAATGTTCTATAAATTTAAACCATATCTGTCTGCATCACTCATCAAAACTCCAACAAGCAAAACAAATAAATGGCAACCACACAGAAGTGAAATTCCAAGACTTCTCTGATCCCATGTTTCAAAACATCTTTTTAAAAACTACAAGTACTCATTATTCAGGTCAGTTTAGATGGTACTGTGACTGTGTATCAAAACAAACTCAATTCAATCTGTGCAATGATCAAGCAGGAAGTAAAAGAAGGAATAAGTAGAAGAACCTCTGTAGACAAAATAATTATAATGAAATAGTTATTCAGAAACAGTTTATTAACCAATTAACTATAAAAAAAAAATAATAATAACAAAGAATAGTAGAATGGAGATTTACAAAGGTAAGTCCTCCCATATCCAAAGTGAATGCAGGCAAAACTGGCATGGCTACAAAATCTGCAAAATATTTATTATTTAGTTTTGTGTTCCTCTCTTATAATTAATTCACAGTTAAGTTGTAATTATATTTCAGATACTTGTAATATGCATTCTATGGTGCTAACCATTGATAGATTTGTAAACAAAAACAGCTGGACTGGAATTTCTTCAAGGAAATATTTACATTTCAACAGTTTATCAAACTGAAAGTCTGCAGATAAATCTACACATGGGCATTATGTTAATGACAATAGCAATGATGATTCATATTATTAGCTTTAGCTGCTTTGTACTGCAACAGCTGTAAAAGAATAAAACCTGGAAGGAAAAAGGATAAGGAGGCAGGCCTAGGGTTTTACTCCCTTGCCTCCTCTCAAGGTTATAACATTTGTTACATTACACCAGAAATAATGATTAACAATAGGGCCATTGTCCAAAATTTTTTCACCTGGCTTGTTTAAGATATCCTGGCTAGTATAAGAAACAGAGTGGCCAGCAGGTCTAAGGAAGTGATTTTCCCCCTGTACTCAGCTCTGGTGAGGCTGCACCTTGAGTACCATGTTCAGTTTGGGGCCCCTCTTTACAAGGACATTGAGGTGCTCGAGTGAGTCCAGAGAAGGGCAACAAAGCTGGTGAGGGGTCTAGAGAATAAGTCTTATGAGAAGCAACTGAAGGAGCTGGGATTGTTCAGTCTGGAGAAGAGGAGGCTTAGGGATGACCTTATTGCACTCTGTAGTGAGGATCACTTAAAGGAGGCTGTAGCGAGGTGGGGTTGGTCTGTTGTTGGGGGTTGTTGGTCTATTCTGGGGGTTGGTGCCTGGTGACAGGATGAGGGGAAATGGGCTAAAGTTGCACCAGGGGAGATTTAGGTTGAATATTAGAAAGAACTTCTTTACTGAGAGGGTTGTTGGGCACTGGAATAGGCTGCCCAGGGAAGTGGTGGAGTCACCATCCCTGGAGGTCTTTAAAAGACGTTTAGATGTAGAGCTTAGTGATATGGTTTAGTGGAGGACTTGTTAGTGTTAGGTCAGAGGCTGGACTAGGTGATCTTGGAGGTCTCATCCAACCTAGATGATTCTGTGATTCTATGACCTCTAGAGGCCAGATTATTGGAGGTATGTAATTCATATAGGATGAAACTGAGAATTTAGGATTTTACAAAAGCACAAGTTCCCACTGAAATTTTAAATTAATATATATGCATTTTGAAAATCACAGCATGTACCTAATCTTATCTTTGACAAACTAATATGCTTGTGTTTGTTAAATCATCTTACTGCTTCAGTACCAGGAAAAAATAGCTTTAAAAATTTCTACCTACTTGATTCCTACTCAGTGGTCTCAGTTTGCATGTCATTATCCAGGCCTTAGTGTTTAAACAGGATCACAGCCTACAGAAAAAAATATATATATATTTCTATAAAGGACACCTCCTGATCAACAATCATTTTTCAATCAGTGTCTCAAGAATTCAAAACAGAACACTAACACACACACACAATAAAAAATAATAATAAAAAAATAGAACAATAATAACATCGGAAGACAGAAGAGTGCATGAACTTAGGTAATTAAGGGTTTTGTTCATTTCATAGTTATAGAAAGACTCACTTCCCCAGGAAAATTCAACTCAACAGTTAAAGCTTCTTCTACATCACTGATTCATTTTCTGAAGGATTTGTTGTTTTTGTTGTTTGCTTGTTTTTAAAAAGAGCTAGAGTTATCAGAAAAGAAATCTCAAGTTGGAGGATCCCATTCCTTACAGACAGTGAAAGTTCCCTTCACTCCTCCTGAAAGTCCTTGCAAGTAACACTAAAGCACAGTGAATTGGGTGTTGTCCACCTGGCAGAAAGAGAGATTCATTCTAATTCTAGCCTGACTGGCTACAGCAAAAGTCACTGATTTCAAACACAATCAGGTTAGGGATTAATCTTTCTTCCTTTCCCTCCCACAGAAAACTTTATTCAGATGACTAACTGAATGATGGGGCAGATGGAGGAGCAGTTGGAAATATGTGTGTAATTCACAATGGGAATGAATTGAGGGTGGCTTGACCTGAATGAGAGCAATGGAATTTGAATGTGACTGGGGTTAAGAGGGTTTTGCAGTATGGTATAAGTGAGAAGTCATCTATGGATAGTATACTAAAGAAAGATAGTATACTGCAGTATAGTATACTGGTAAATTAAATATAATCACTAAAGTTCGAGATCCTTCTGTCCAAACAATATAAAGCAATCTATATATGTGACAACCTCACTCTTCAGAAAGAAGGTGGCTATTCAAAGACGGTCTTCTGGGCCTGATCCAGGCTATCCATTAACCAATTGTCAGCAGCAGAACTACCTAGGTGGCATGATCCACCTCTTTTTCAGGGACCATTGTAACAAAATGCTTGCTTTTCATAGGTACTGAATAATTTTCTTGTCCTGAAGAACTCCAGTTAATTGAATATATATAGAAAAGTATTTTGCACTTGCCTTGTATGTGTAAATCTTTGTTTCTTTGAAGGTGTTGGATTTATTACATATATACAGAACTCAGGGAATGTATAGTTAGCAGGTAAATCAGTGACTCAGAGAAGGATGTCAGATAGGGTCAGCCATAGCTGCTGTTAAAATGATTCTCACAGTCTTTTCTAACTCTTGTTCCACATTTGAGAAGAAAGTCTAACAGAAATACTTCGTCAACAAGTGGATGCTTCTGCTGAATTTTCTGTGGTCTACAGACTGAGAATCCCTGGTTATTGCACTGCCAAAACCTGATAAAATATGAGGAATTACAAAAAATTTTAATGTTTACTTTGGAAATTGCAGTGCATAGGAAAAATAAAAATAAAAACAATAAAAATAAAAAATATAAAATAAAATAAAATAAAATAAAATAAAATAAAATAAAATAAAATAAAATAAAATAAAATAAAATAAAATAAAATAAAAATAAAAATAAAAATAAATGTTCTCATTGACTTAAAAGAACAAAATATAGAAGAACTGGTGGAATTTGAGTTTTTGTTTGTTTGTGTTTTATTCTAGATTCCTATTAATCTTCATTCATTACACATAGAGACAGAAAAAGGGAATGGAAAACAAAGAAGATGGCACATCTTTTTTACTGCTGCAATGAAAAATATATAAGAAAAATAAAACTTTTAAAACTCTTCACAGTGCACACAGGCAAAGTCTTTTCAAAGATGTCTCCAGGGACTATTGTTCCTGATTGCCAGAAGCTCATATGCCATGGCCAAATGCTTGCTCATTCAGACCTCACCAAAACTTCACACAATAATTTAAATTGAACTTGGCCAGCTTAGATTGGAAAAAAAAAAAAAAAATACTTAAACTGAAAAAGGAATAAACATAACTCAAAATACAGTTTGTGCTTTCTGTTCTAAACTAAATACAGAGGAATAGTCCACTCTCTTTAATGACCACCAGTTAGAAGAATATGCAACATCTGTTAAAAGACTGAAGTATCTTTAAATTTGAAAATAATATACAACTACAGACTATTAGAAAAATACATTTTACAACTCAATTTACAATTTTACAATACTGTACACCTTAGATTTTGAATCCCGTGAGGAGATTATGCTGTAGTTAGACATCTAGGTACTTCAAAGGAGAAGTGAATTATCATTATGAGTACTCAAGGAGCTTCCAGACCAGTCATGGAAATGTTTAATAGGTTTTATAAAGTTCAGAAATGCTGCTTAACTTAGAATCATAGAAAGGTTTCATTCGGAAGTGATCTTAAAGCTCATCCATTTCCAATGCCCCTGCGTGGGTAGGGACAAATCCCATTAGGTCAGGTTGCTCAAAGCCCCATCCAACCTGGCCTTCAACACTTGCAGGGATGGGGCACCAACAGCTTCTTTGGACAACATGTTCCAGTGCCTCACCACCGACAGAGGAAAGAAGTTCTTCCTTATATCTAATCTAAATCTTTCAGTTTAAAGCCACTCCTCCTTGTCCTATCACTACACTCTCTTGATAGAGTTCTTCTCCAGCTTTCTAGTAGGTCCATTTTAGGTACTGAAAGGCAGCTATAAGGTTTCCCTGAAGCCCTCTCATATCTAGGCTGAACATCCCCTGAACTCTCAGCCTGTCTTCATAAGAGAGGTGTGTGGTGGTTTTAGCTTGCTAGGCAGCTGAACTCCACCACAACTGCTCTCTCACTCTCCCTCCTCAGAAGAGAAGAGGAAGAAGTAAAGAAAAGAACAACACACATGTTGAAATAACGATAATTTAAAGGGAAAAAATAATTAGTAAGGAAAGGTTGTTATTAATTAAGCAATTTTACTAAAGGGAAAAAAAAAAAAAAAAAAAAAGAAAAAAAAAAAAAGTAAAAGGCTGTGTGGAAGTGCAGAGGAAAGAAATTACTCTCTACTTCCCACAAATGACCAATGCTTGACCATGTCCTTGAAGCAGGGCCTCAACGCATGTAGCCCTTGTTCAGGAAGACAGACGTTTTCGCAACGAGAGCCCACCCCTCCCCTCTTTCTTTTTCTACCTTTTGTTGCTGACGTCATATGGTATAGAATATCCCTTTGGTTGGTTTAGGTCAGCTGCCCTGGTGATGTTCCTTTCTCACCTTTTGCCCACCCCCAGCCTGATGACTCTGGGAGAGTTAGAGAGAGTCATGATGCTGTGCCAGCATTGCTCAGCAGCAGACACAACACTCTCAAGCCAGTCCAGGTCTCTCTGAATGATATCCCTTCCCTCCAGCATGTTGACTGTACCAGAGAGATTGATGTTGTCTGCAAACTTCCTGACGGTGTACTCAATCCTACTGTCCATGTCACCAGCAAAGATGTTAAGTCTCCATACCAAATCCTGAGGAACACCACTTGTCACAGTTCTCTGCCTGGACATCGAGATGTTGACATCAACCCTTTGAGTGCAATCAGCCAGCCAATTCCTCATCCACCAAGCGTCCAGTCCATGTCTCTCCAATTTAGAGACAAGGATGCTGTATAGGCCATATAAAATGCTTAGCACAGCTTCAGGTGGATGATGTCAGTTGCTCTTTCCCTATCCACCAATGCTGTAACCATGTCATAGAAGGCCACAAAGTTTGTTGGGCATGATTTGACCTTAGTGAAGCCATGTTGGTTGTCACCAGTCAACTCTGTTTTCAGGGTTCCTTAGCAAAATTTCCAGAAGGATCTGCACCATGATCTTGACAGGCACAGAGAGAAGACTGTCTGGCTTGTAGTTTCCCAAGTCTTCCTTTTTTTTTTTTTTTTTTTTTTTTCCTTTCTAAAAATGAGGGTTATGTTTCCCTTATTCCAGTCAGTGAGAACTTCATCAGACTGCTGCAACTTCTCAAACACGATGGACATTGACTTAACAACATCATCCACCACTTCTCTCAGGACCCTTGAATGCCTCTCATCAAGTCCCATAGAATTGCACCTGTGGTGTTCCTGTGGTGGTTTTACCTATCTGGACAGCTGAACTCCACCACAACTGCTCTCTCACTCCCCCTCCTCAAAGGAAAAGGGAGAGAAAATACGATAGGAAGAGTTCAAGGGGAGAGAGATAAGGACAGGAAGATAGCTCAACAATCATCATCACAGCCAAAACAGACTCAGCATAGGGAAATTAATTACATTTATTACCTATTACTAACATGCTAGAGCAGAGAGAAGTTAAAAACAAACTAAAAATACCTTCTCCCAAATCACTCTTTCCTACACCTTCATCCTGAGTAGCGCAGGTAAATGGGGAATGGAGGCTGTGGTTAGTCCTAAAGCTTCATCTCTGCCTCTCCTTCAAGGTCACTCTCTGCCCCTGCTGCAGCATGAGGTCCCTCCCACAGTATGCTTTCATTCCTGAACTGATCCTGCATAGGCTTCCCACAGGCAGCAGCTCTTCAAGAACTGCTCCAACACGTGTCCATACCATGGGGTCCATCAGGAGCAAACTGCTCCAGCACGGGTCCCCCACAGGTAGCAGCTCCCCCCAGATCCCCTGCTCCTGCATAGGCTTCTCTCCACAGGCTGCAGTTCCAGCCCATGGCCTGCTTCTGCAGGGGCTCTCCATGGGCTGCAGCTTCCTCTAGGCCACATCCACCTAAATCACCATGGGCTCCTCCACAGGCTACACCATGGAGATCTGCTCTGTCATGGTACCCCATGGGCTGCATGGGGACAACCTGCTCCACCATGGGTGTCTCTAAAGTCTGCAGGGAAACTTCTCCTCTGGCACCTGGATCACCTCTTCTCCTTTCTTCTTCATGCACCTTGGTGTCTGTAGGGCTGTTTCTCACTCCTCACTCTTCCAGCTGCTGTTGTAGAGCATTTTTTTTTCCATTTCCTAAGTATGTTCTCACAGAGGTGCAAACAACATCACTTATTGGTCAGCTCTGGCCATCTGCAGGCCCCTTTGAAACTGGCTGGAGCTGCAGCTGATCCAACATAGGGCAGCTTCTGGACTCTTCTCACAGAGGTCACCCCTGAAGCCCCCTGCTACCAAAACCTTGCCACATAAACCCAGTACAGTTCCTTAGATGGTCTTGAACCTGATCAACTCCTACAGTGGGTGGTTCTTCATTTGCTGTCCCTGCCTTTGCTTTCTGGGACTTGGTCTAAGTGGCTAGAGCACTTTTGCCAGTGAAGATTGAGTTAAAAAAGCCACTGAGTACCTTAGCCTTCTCTATATCCTGGCTAAACCGGTCTCCTGTTTCCTTCTGAATAGGACCTACAGTTTTTCTAGTCTTCCTTTTATCACCAATATACCTATAGAAGCCTTTCTTGTTACCCTTGAAGTCCTTGACCAGATTAAATTCTTCTTGGGCTTTAGCTTTCCCAACCCGATCCCTTTTTGCTCAGATGATTTTTCTGTATTCATCTCAGAACACCTGTTCTTGTTTCCACCCTCTGTAGGCTTACTTCTTCTCCTTGAGTTTGTCCAGCAGCTCCTTGTTCATCCATGCAGACTCCTGGTGTTTTTGCCTGGCTTCGTCTTTGTTTTTATACATCACTTCTGAGCTTGGATGACGTGATCCTTGAATATTAAACAGTTTTCTAGGGCCCCTCTGCATTCCAGGGCTTTATTCTATGATGTTGTACCAAGTAGATTCCTGAAGAATTTGAAGTCTGCTCTCCCAAAATCCAGATTAGTGAGCCTGAAAGGATCTTCAACTCCACCGTTTCATGGTCACTGCAATCAAGGCTTCCTGTGAGCTTCATGTTCCCCACCAGCCTGTCCTTGTTGTTGAGAACAAGGTCCAAAACAGTGCCTCTCCTGGCTGGTTCCTCTATCACTTGTAGAAGGAAGTTGTCAACAGCACACTCCATGAACCCCCTGGATTGTTTCTGCCCTGCTTTGCTATATTTCCAACAGATATTTGTCTGATTGAAGTCCCCCATGAGGAGCAGGGATTGTGAATGTGATCCTGCTTCTATCTGTCCATAGAGGGTCTCATCCACTTGGTTTTCCTGGCTGGGTGTCCTGTAGCAGAACCTCACTATAATGTCATATGTCCCTGCCCTCCCTTTAATCCTGACCAATAAGCTCTCAGTCAGGTCCTCATCCATCCTCAGGCAAAGCTCCATACACTACATATGGTCACTGACGTGGAGATTGAAACTCCATCATTGTCTCCCCTGCCTGTCTTTCATAAGGAGCTTGTATAAGGAGCCATTCCAACACTACAGTCACAGGAGCCATCCCACCATGTCTCCATAATACCAGTTTACCTTTTTTCTCTGTGTTTATCTATATCTTACTTTTACTTTTTGCAAATATTTTATTTTCAACTCTTAACTTTTCACTACAGTCTAATCTTACTGGATGCTATGTATACATTTACAGTGTTGTAGAGGTCTGAGGCTGAGGCAGATAGGATAAGATCTCACTTGGAAGAAACTGAGAATTAGGGCTTTTTTACTGTTATTATTTACTGTGTCTGTAAGTTCTGTGTAAGGTGACCTGTGAACTTGTTCAGCTTCTGCCACTGAAATGGCTTCAAAGGGTAATACTAGCATCTGTTTCCCAGAGGTGTGGTTGTTATTGATCAGCTCACAGAGAAGGTAATACTTTATCTCTGTCCTCTTCAATTGCTAAATTGAGTTCAGATTGTTCAAGAGATCCATCTGAAAACTTATTTCTGATTTCCAATATATCATCCCATCACTGAAAATCCAGATTCTGCAATATCAGTTTGGTTACAGTGAAAAGAAGCCAAATGGTTACTAGTTGCTTCTGAATGGAATAGAATACGATGTCCAGGAGTTTACTAAATTAATTTGTTTATAGCATGTATTTCTTACCAGATCTTTCTGAAGAATATCTTTAGAATCCATTTTTCCCTTATTGTATTAGTTTACTTCCATTTAGACAGATGAAATCTACTGTTTTCCACCATCCTTAAGTCCTATTCAAAAATCTGTTGCAGCCTCATTGTTTTAGTATGCTTTTCAATCCACAACTTCATTTTAATCTCCCTACTTTGTGATTGATCTGGTATTCTGGACTGTCAAAAACACATTTTTACCTTCAAAATCCCTCAGTACTGAGCTCTAGCTAAACACACTTGTACTGTGATACACCTTCACATATACAAACACTGTGAAGACCAAAGACATTCAATTTACCTCTGAAATTTTAAAACGTCAACTTTAACCTTTCTGTACCTCAACTTCCTAAGCTGTTTGATAGCACCTACCTGACAGAGAAACCAACAGGCCAAATTAACTCTTTCAAAGTCCTCTATATCAGAAAGGGAACAATCTATATAATTTCAGAACAGCTGGTTGCCTTGCAGCACAAACCAGTTTCAAGAAAGCAATTTGAAAAAATAAAAGTGTACTTTAAAAGGAGGATGTCTTTCAACTTAACATTTCCAGTTTTACCAGAAACTCATTGGTCAGTGCACCCAATAAAAAATGAATGGAAAGGGTCATGCTAAGTCCAGTAACTTTCGTTATCTCTTGCAGCTGTCATTTCTGTTATTACCTGGATTATTTGCTCACTTTGCCTTTTTTTTTTTTTTAATTGCTAGAAAGTCAGTCTAAGAGCCAATTGAAAAAGTTGCTACAGCTTCCATTCTTATTATTTAAATGAACTGTATCTGCACTAGTATGAGTGCTTTTTATGTCTTCTCTGAATACACTTTGTGTATTTTCCTTCACATCTCTCTGTTGGCGCAGCTCATTCTTCTGGCCTCATATAGAAGATAAAAATGTTGTGGATCCTTAAACATATACTAACCATTTCTATGACTATATCTATTCAGATAATTTCTATTTATAGATGAACATTTTGCTCCTTGATGAACTGAGTATAAATAGTGTTTTGCTGTCCTGATTTCAGCTAGAATAGGGTTAATTTCCCTCCTAGTAGCTCATATGGTGCTGTGTTTTGGATTTCTGATGAGAACAATGTTGATAACACACTGATGTTTTAATTGTTGCAGAGCAATGCTTACACTATGCCAAGGATTTTTTGGCTTCTCACTCTGTCCTACCAGTGGGCTGGCTAGGCATACAACAGGAGCTGGGAGGGGACAGACCCGGAACAGCTGACCCAAACTGGCCAAAGGGGGTATTCTATACTATTTGATGTCATGCTGAACAATATATAGGGGTGGCTGGGCGCGGTGGGGGCTCCAGCTGCTTGGGGATAGGCTGGGCATCGGTCAGCAGGAGGTGAGCAATTGCATTGTACATCACTTGTTTGTATACATTAGTAGTAGTAGTACTATTATCATTATTATTATTATTTTCCTTTCTTTTCTGTCCTAATAAACTGTCTCTGACTCAACCCACAAGCTTAATTTTTCTAATTCTTTCCTCCATCCCAGAGAGGGAGGGGGTAGGGTGAGCAAATGTCTGTGTGATGCTTAGCTGCTGGTTGGGTTAAACCACAACAGTCCTTTCTGGCACCCAACAAGTGGCCTGAAATGTTGAGATAACAACAGATCTAACCAAAGCATGTTAAAACATGATTCTTATAAGCGGTACATCAGTTTAACATTTGCTAATCACAATGCCGATTTTTGTGATCTCAAGTCTGTTGTGCCTGTTTTCCAAACTGAGATATAGATCACATTACTTACTGTATGTGTTCCCTGTCATGTTGCTTATCATTTCTGGGGGTTGGTATATGGTTATTATTTTGATGTACTGTGTAACACTGGCTTATGATATGATAAAATTAGTGGCCATGAGACTAATCTGGTATTTGTACTCTGCATTGCTGTCAGCTCCATACTTTGGGAATCCTACCTTGGAAAATATTAATAATTACACCTTTCATGCTTTTTCTTCAGAGAGCCAATCTAAGGAGGGGTCATTTTTTTTCCCAGTTGTTCTCTCTCCCTTTCTTCTCTACCCCTTTCTTTTTCTCCAGGCAAGTTATGGTAGCATTCCAAAACTTTGAATATCCTTGGGATGTTCAGACCAGCATGTTCTTATTGTTATATGTCCTGAATATGCTTCATGTTTTGTGTAAGGTTAAACAAATACTTAAGAGTGTCATCCAGAGATCTGTCTTGAAGTAGTATAGTTATGAGTGGCAGGGAGAGTGGGAGAATATGGGCAGGTATCTAGAGCAGTGGGCACCTCCAGTGCTTTGGAAATTCACCTCTGAACAACTGCAAATACTACAAAAATGTGCTTGAAAAATCCTAAATAAAAATAAATAAATAAATAAAAAACTGCTTGAAAATGTGTGTCATCACCCTGGTAATACCAGAGACACAAAAAACTGCAATGTGCTGGGGCTTGGCCTATGCTTAGTGAGCTGTATTCAATGCCAATACAACCCCAGTGACAGACCCTGTGGACACTTCAACCCTTGAGACAGGTGCAGGAGCCCTTCCAAGCCCTACAAAGGGCCCCAGTGCTGAGTCAGGGAAACAAACTGTACTAGTGTCAGTTGCACCCGTAACCAAGACAAAAAAAAAATGGTTTAGAGAATCACATCATTTAGAACACAGAGAAACTCCTACTAAGACTAGGTATGAAGAAGACAAGGCTGGGCCATCAGAGGAACAGGAGGATGAAGATGAAGATGTCTAAAAAACATCAATAACTACTCAAAACCTATACCAGCATGAGTTACAAGATGTGTGAAAAGATTAGGTCATTGTCTAGGTGAGCACTTGTCACCTGCCTGTTCCGATGCTGGGACACCAGAGCCAGTAGTCTGGAATTAGAGGAAGGGAAGCCAGGCGGCTGGGATTCCTTGCTAGGGATGCAGGCACTGAGAAACCAATTGGAAATGGAGCACAAGGCTTCAGCCTCTGAAGACGTCTCCTGTCAGCTGTGAAGGAAAGTTATTTCTTCAAGGAAGAACTTGTATGTCTACCAGGCAAGTGGACCACTATGGAGAGGGGAATCCAGCGCCTGAGGGAATTGACCATATGGGAGGTGATTTATAGGGACCTACACAATGAACAGATATCCAAAAATACAGATGGAGTCAAGTGTATATTACCCATGTGGCGGAAGTTTGAACAGAGTACAACATCATCATATGGCAGTAATGACCTGGAAAGACCATGAGGAATGCACGGTAGGTGAATTGGCTAAACAACTCCAGCAGTACAAATAAAGTCTTTCCTCTTCCCTACAGGCCTGTGTCTCGGCTGTGGAAAAACTTTCTCAGGAGTTCCACCAACTAAAAGAGAATACTTTGTAGAAACTTTCTGAAGAGGTCCAACAAAGAGAATTTATCTTCCTCCCCAGCTGTACAAACTAAGGTCTCAGCTATCAGGGGCAAGCATACTTCTGTGCAAGGAAGAAAATATAGTGGGTACACAACCCATGCCACCCTGTGGTTTTACCTACATGACCATGGAGAAGACATGAGAAAATAGGATGGAAAATCTATCTCAATTCTAGAGGCATGAGTACATGAGTTGCAAGGAAAAACAATTGGAAAAAAAATGTGGTTCTCTGAGAAAATTGCTGCTCCAATAGTAGGCAGCACTACAGACACAGAAATGAAGATTCCGACCAGGATTAGAGGGGCCCTGCCTCCATCCAGGGGGAGGAAATGGACAGTCAAGTTTATTGGACTGTGTGGATTCGATGGCCTGGCACAGCAGATGCACAGAAGTATAAGGCTTTAGTAGACACCTGTGCACAGTGTATTGTAATACCATCAAGCTATAAAGGGCCAGAACCCATCTGTATTTATGGGGTGACAGGTATATCCCAGCAGTTAACTGTATTGGAGGCTGAATGAGTCTTACTGGAAATGAGTGGCAAAAGCATTGTATTGTGACTAGCCCCGGTGCTCTGTGCATCCTTGGCATAGACTAGGAGAGGATATTTCAAGGACCCAGAAGGGTACTGGTGGGCTTTCAGCATAACTACCTTAGAGACCGAGGACATTAAATAATTGTCTACATTGGCCGGTCTCTCAGAGGACCCTTTTGTTGTGGGGTCACTCAGGGTGGAAGAACAACAGGTGCCAATTGCTACCACAACTGTGCACCGGCTGCAATATCACACAAACCAAGACTCCCTGATACCCATCAATGAGCTGATACATCAACTGGAGAACCAAGGAATGAACAGCAAGACTCATTCACCTTTTAATAGTCCCATATGGCCAGTGTGAATGTAATGGTGAGTGGAGACTGATAGTAGACTATCGTGGCATGAGTGGAGTCATGCCACTGTCGTGGTTCCGCTCGAGTGGGCAGCCGAGCTCCACCACAGCCGCTCTCTCACTCTCCCTCCTCAAAGAGGAATGGGGAGAAAATATGTGAAAAAGGGCTCAAGGATTGAGATAAGGACAAGAAAATCACGCAATAATTATTGTAACGGGAAAAACAGACTCAGCATAAGGAGATAGTAAGATTTATTGCCTACAACTAACAAGCGAGAGAAGTGAGAAAACAAAGGAAAAAAAAAAAAACAAAAGCACCTTCCCCCTCCATCCACCCTCTTCCACCTCCTCCCCCCGAGCGGCGCAGGGGAACGGGGAATGGGGGTTATGGTCAGTCTGCAGCACTTCTTCTCTGCCGCTCCTTCTCGGTCACTCTCGTCCCCTGTGCTGTGGAGTCCCACCCACGGGATTCAGTCCTTGATGAACTGATCCGGCGTGGGCTTCCCACAGGCAGCAGCTCTTCCAGAACTGCTCCAGGTATGGGTCCGTACCACGGGGTCCATCCCTCAGGAGAAAACTGCTCCAACCTGGGTCCCCCATGGGTGGCAGCTCCTGCCGGGTCACCTGCTCCTGCGTGGGCTCCTCTCCACGGGCTACAGGTCCAGCCCGGAATCTGCTCCGGCAGGGGTCTTCCACAGGCAGCAGCCTCCATCGGTGCAGGGCCACCTGCTCCACCGTGGTCTCCTCCACGGGCTGCAGCGTGGAACCCTGCTCCACTGTGGTACTCCATGGGCTGCAGGGGGACATCCTGCTTCACCATGGTCCTCACCACAGGCCACAGGGGACTTCTGCTCCGGTGCCTGGAGCACCTCTCCCCCTCCCTCATACACTGACCTTGGCACGTGCAAGGCTGTTCTCTCACTCCTGGCTGCTGTCTGGTGCAGCGTTTTTTTCACTGTCTTAAATACGCTCTCACAGAGGCGCAAACAACATCGCTTATTGGCTCAGATGTGGAAAACAATGGGGCCTTTCCCAAGCATGGGGCAGCTTCTAGATCTTTCTCACAGAAACCACCCCTATAGCCCCCTACTACCAAAACCTTGCCACGTAAACCCACTACAGCCACTACTGAGTGCTGTAGTGCCGGACATGCTAGAACTCCAGTACAAACTGGAATCAAAGACAGCCAAGTGGTATGCCACAACTGATATTGCTAATGCATTTTTCTCCATCCCTTTAGCAGGAGAGTGCAGGCCACAGTTTGCTTTTACTTGGAGAGGTGCCCATTACACCTGGAATTGGTTGCTCCAGGGGTGGAAACACAGCCCTACCATTTGCCATGGACTGATCCAGTCTGCACTGGAGCAGGGGGAAGCTCCTGAACACCTGCAATACATCAATGGCATCATTGTGTGGGGTGACACAGCAGAGGAAGTTTTTGAGTAAGTGAAGAAAATGGTCTAAATCCTTCTGAAGGCTGTTTTTGCCATAAAACAAAATAAAGTCAAAGGACATGCATAAGAGATCCAGATTTTAGGAATAAAATGACGGAATAAAGATGGACGTCATCAAATCCCAGTAGATGTGATCAACAAAATAACAGCTATGTCTCCACCAACTAGCAAAAAAGAAAGACAAACTTTCCCAGGTGTCGTGGTGTTTTGGAGAATGCACATTCCAAATTAGTCTGATTGTAAGCTCACTCTATCAACTAACCAGTAAGAAGAACAATTTCAAATGGGGGCCCAAGCAATGGCTAGTGTTTGAACAAACTAAGCAGGAAGTAGTTCATGCATTAGCCCTTGGGCCAGTCCAAACAGGACCAGATGTAAAGAATGTGCTCTACACTGCAGCTGGGGAGAATGGCCCCACCTGGAGCCTTTGGCAGAAAGAGCCTGGGGAAACCTGAGGTCAATCTGTAGGGTTTGGGAGTTAGGGATACAGAGGATCTGAAGCCCTCTGTATCTGTGGCCCTACACTGCAACCATAAAAATAGGTATTGGCAGCACATGAGAGAGTTTGATCTGCTTTGGAAGTGGTTGGTACTGAAGCACATCTCTTCCTGGCACCCTGACTGCCTGTACTGGGCTAAATGTTCAAAGGAAGGATCCCCTTTACACATCATGCAAATGATGCTACATGGAGTAAGTGGGTTGCACTGATTACTCAGGGGGCTTGAACAGGAAACCCCAGTCGCCCAGGAATCTTGGAAGTGACTATGGACTGGCCAGAAGGCAAATATTTTGGGATATCCCATTGGAGGAGGTGGCCCGTGCTGAAGAAGCCCCACTGTACAACAATTTACCAGAAAATGAGAAACAATATGCCCCGTTTAGTGATGGGTGCTGTTGTATTGTGAGAAACCATCGGAGGTGGAAGACTGCTGTATGGAGTCCTACATGACAAGTTGCAGAAGCTGCTGCGATAGGAAGTGAATCGAGTCAGTTTGCAGAAGTGAAAAGTGAAAGTGAAGTGAAAGCCACACAGCTGACTATAGAAATCGCTGAACGAGAAAAGTGGCCAGTTCTCTGTCTCTGTACTGATTCATGGATGGTAGCAAATGCCCTTTAGGGGTGGTTACAGCAATGGAAGCAAAGGCAAACCCATCTGGGCTGCTGCATTGTGGCAAGATATTTTTGCCCAGGTAGGGAACCTGGTTGTAAAAGTACATAATGTAGAAGGTCAACGTACCCAAGTATCAGGCCACTGAAGAACATTGAAACAACCAGCAGGTGGATCAGGCTGATAAGACTGAAGTGGCTTGGGTGGACCTGGACTGGCAACATAAGGATTAATTATTTATAGCTCAATGGACCCATGACACTTCAGGCCATCAAGGCAGAGATGCAACATACAGATGGGCTTGTGATCAAGGGGTGAATCTGACCATGGACACTTGCACAGGTTATTCATGATTGTGAAACATGTGCTGCAATCAAGCAAGCCAAGTGGTCAAAACCTCTTTGATATGGAGAACAATAGCTGAAATATAAATATGGAGAGGCCTGGCAGATTGATTACATCACACTCCCTCAAACCCACAATGGCAAGTGCCATGTAGAAGCAACCTAACCTTCCACATGGAAGCAAACTAATGTTGGAAGCAACCACCAGATGACTGGAAACATATCCTGTGCCCAATGCCACTGCCTGGAACGCTATCCTGGGCCTATTTGGCAACATGGCACCCCAGAAAGAATTGAGACAGACAATGGGACTCATTTCTGAAACAACCTTATAGACACTTGGGCCAAAGAGCATGGTATTGATTGGGTGTATCATATCCCTTATCATACACCAGCCTCTGGGAAAGTTAAGCAATACAATGGGTTGTTAAGGACTACACTGAAAGCAATGGGTGCTGGAACATTCAAAAATTGGTATACATGCTTGGCAAAGGCCACCTTTTTAGTCAATACTGGGGGCTCTGCTAACCAAGCTGGACCCGCCCTGTCAAACCTGTTACGTACTGTAGTAGAGGATACAGTTCCTGTAGTGTAGTTCCTCCCAGAGAGAGAGGGGGTGAGCAAACCGCTGTATAATGATTGGCTGCCAGCCAGGTTAAACCACAACAAGTGCCTAAAAGTTCATCATGCTTATAAATTTTGTAGCTGTAGAACCATAAAAAGCTCTGGTTAGAAGGAACCTCAGAAGGTCATTTATGCTAACCTGCTTTAAACTAGGAAAAGTTAGATTGGGTTTCTCATGGCCTTGTTCACATCAGTTTTGAAAATCTCCAAAGACAGTTCCCAGAAGTTCTCCAGGAAAATTGTTCTAGTGCTTAGTCACTCTCATTCTGATTTCCATCTCCCACCCCACATCATTTCCTTCATTGCAACTGTTATCCATTGCTCCCTGTCCTTCTCCTACACACAGTAAAATGAATCTGGTTCTATCTCTATGATCCAAATTTCGAGGATCAATTAACCAATTCACTGGACTACAGTAACCATTGTTTATATAACTTTGATGAAGAAATCATTTTTATCCACAGACCATATACAAATTCTTCTGAATTGCATAGTAGTGTTTGGTCTTTGTATGAATATTTTCAAAGCTTCCAAATACTCTGGATACCTGAATTTTTGGATTTCTAGCTTCATTTTTAAAAGCTTGAATTTCAGAAAGTCTTTGAGGCTTATGTTTGAAATGGAGTGGCAGGACCATTAACATTGATCAGGGTGAGCTGTCACTAGGCACACTAGGCTAAGACATACTAGTAAATTCTCTATTATCTTGTGGATAATGTTAAAGTTAGATGGCAGCTACTGAAGAAATACATAACTGAGTTTTACAGAACTTTGAGCTAGAACATTTTATTTCATAAAAGGCATTGAAAAGGTCTGAAGTTTGGTTGACAAAACTTGAAGTACCTGTAATCAGTAGTCACACTTGAAAATCTTGGCCTCAAGCTTTGTTTATTGGACAGTCTTGTGTCAAATAACATGAAAGCAAATAACAAATGATCAATTTTCAGTAATTTATAGTGCCTTTAACAATTAGAGGGGTTTAACTTTCAGGTTAAAAAAAAAAAAAAAAAAAAAAAAAAAAAAAAAAAAAGCTTTAAATCTCTTTCCATAGTTAAAAAGAATGATAATGATAATGATTCTTTATTATTTGAGTCTGTTGGTTCCTTAAAGATGGATTTTCCTAAAACTTTGGACATCTAGATTCTGACTCCAAACTTCTTAAGGATCTGACCATAATCTATTATTAAGTTACAAGCAAGATATACATAGGGTGACATCTTTTTTAATTTTGTCCTGAGCTTTGATAGTGCTTAGTTTCACTGTAACGGGGAATACCTACATCTGATTGACTATTGGCCCATCCAACCTTAACCCTGTTAAATCCCAGCTACTGTTTAACTGTTAGCAATGATTACTGTAAGTAATGATTTTTCATTGGACATATGGTGGAACCTACAGGAGGGCAGGTAAGAGTTGAGAGAAGCTATTTCCTGGATACTTTAAAAACACATGGGTAAATTGATAGTCTATTACTCCAGAGAATGTTCTGTTCTAAGAGAAAGATGGAGAAAGAGAATGCTTCTTCCCTTATATGCTCTAACTGTCCCACAGCTAATGTAGGTGAACTGGCTATGGCATAGCTGGGGTGCTTACTAATGTAGATACGTGGAACATTTCAACACAGACAAAAGGAGACTGTAATACGGCTAGCCAAAATCTTAATTAAGTAGCCAGCAATAAGAACATGCTGAAATCCAGGAAGCCTGTCAATCTCACACTTGC
>NC_045559.1:165464943-165557443 GCF_009819795.1 Aythya fuligula | reverse complement strand
ACTTGCTGCTCAGCCACAGTCCATTCTTAACAGTGCACTAATCAGGGCACTAACCAGGGCTCAATATACAAATAAAAGTGGCTGATACAGAATTCTGACTTGTTACCAGATGCTTAAGATCTCATTCAGTAATACTGTGACTCCAGGACAAATATTTACATGCCTGCATGCGTTAAAACTAGAAAGTTGTCTTTCTGACCAACAGGGTGACAAAACAATATTATCTAAAATTTTCATTTCCTAAACGCTAGTTTTCTACTGCATACATAATACCTTCCTTGTGTGATTCGTGTTATATACTGTACATGTGACCAACAGTTTAATAAGAAGCAAAGTCTTTTATTTCATAAACCCCTGCCAGTTTACAATGAGAAATTATTACTCTTTTTATTGTATTTTTTTATTATTATTATTTTAGGAAAAGAGACTTTGTGAACAGTAAAACAGTTTCTTTACATTCAGCACTTCTTTTCACTTACACAAAATTCCATTTTACTTAATGTAGTCTAACATACATGTGTTGGTCTCTTGGAAAGCATGTGGAAAAATGTCTTTAGAAGAAAACCCATGATCATAGTTTGAAAACTGAAGGTATCATTTCTTTCTTTTTCTTTTTTTTTCATTTTTTCATTTTTTTTCTTTTTTTCTTTTTTTTTAATAAGAATCCTCTTATGCCCTCTCCAAGTTTATTTCTGAGCTGTCATGCTGGTTTCAGTATGATATAACAGTCCATAAGTGTACTTGGACACTGCTGGAAGGATCATTTGATGTGCTCAAATATAGAATCATCAGATGAGGACAGAGTTTGCATTCCTTGGAAGAGGGAATACTCAGCCTTGTTCTGACCTGTGTGTAATTTTAGTACAATAGTCCGGTGCACAGATGAAGATTTTTACTGTAAGAAGAATGCTACTTATGTACATTTACAAACATTCTCTAGATCTCCAGCTTGAGCCACAGGAGATAACCAAAGGAGGATGCTCTTGAAGAATTTCTTACATTACTGAAGAACATTGATGAATAAAGTTGAGGAAGTTGCCTTGAAAACACTTTGTTTCCACAGAACTCCTTATGGGTGAATGTCTTACTGCAAAGTTCTTTACCATAGCACAGGTATCTTCAGCAGGAAAAATTCAATACATGACAGTAGTTTTCAAATAAAGTCTTCCATCTAGAATATGAAAAACAAACATTTCCTTTATATAATTATATCTGCAATGAATCAAAAATAAGGGAGAAAAAACACAGGATTCAAAAACAGTGTAATTCTCTAAATTGCCACCTACCATAATTTGTGTTTTAATATTAAAAAATAAAAAATAAAAAGATTGAACACCATCATTGTTATTTCATGTGACAGTGGTCAAATTAACACCATTAAAAATTATACACACTTTTTAAGTTGTGAATACTGTAGCACCTCCTAAAGCTTTAATGTATGCTGTACTCATATCAGTGTGAGGGCACTAGGAACGCAGGTGGAGCCCCTGTGCATGTGTTTTTACTGATATGCAAACTTAACTGAATAATGCTGAACAGCAATTATTTCCTTCATGGTTGCAGAGCAAAAATACTCTTGCATGCAATTGTTAGTACTCCCGTCACTAAAGGCATAGCTCATACTTTCTGATTTAGTTATGTTGTTAAATATACCATGTAATGTAACCATTGTGCACATTTGTAGCTATTTATATAGAACCCAGTATACAATATTTAATCCATATCAGCGAAGTATAGCCTCCTTCTCCCATAAATGAGATTAACTGAACAATTACTATGTTAAAGATGTAAGCAAGTCTTTCTCACTATTCTTTTCCACCCAAGTGAGGAGCATATATTTAAGTGAGATATGTGTCATGGCGAGCAAGCTCACCCATCTAGTAACTGTTGACCTATATAACCTTGAAGAGACATAACATATTTTCACCTAATTTATAAATAGAAACCAAATCTTTCTTTTCTGGGAGCATAAACATCTTATGCTCATAGTAATACAAAATAAATAAATAAATAAATAAATTTAAAGAGGAAACAGACGATACATGCTTATTTTGCTGTACTGCAGAATATAAATTGTTTCTGTCTTGTGAGTAAAGCACATTGTGAAACATATTAATACTCCATGGTGCACAACTATGAAATGCTACTTATATTTCAGACTGTAATCCATCTGAATGTACAAGTAGTAAGACAACTCCTGAAGTCTGTTTGAACACCTTCTTTTGGACCAAGTGAAGTAGATCAGCATATATTTATAAAATTTCAGAGATTCTTATATCTGTTTTGGTTTTCTTAGTTTAACCTCTTACTCAAAATTGGTTTTTAAAATTTGTAAAATTTTGAATGAGATCTTATTACACAGGAAAACAGTTGTGTGCTAAGAATTTATATAAGATTACTGATTTTTTTCAAATGGTTAGTTATTATTGAAATGTGCTACTTCACTTCCACAGGCTTCCTTTAATTGCTGAGAGAAAGAAAAGTTTAACTAGAAATTATACAAGTGTACATCACATCTAACTGAATAAATACACCCCTTCTTCATACCCTTTTCCAGTTTTTACATGTATTGTCTGGTTTCTATCAAAACTGCACAGGAAAAAAAAAAAAAAAAAAAAAGTGTGAAAAGAATCTCTCCCACTTTTACAGTGATTCTTATCTAGTGTCCCTCTGGTTTTACACTTTAGCGGAGTGGATGATGACCTTCCCACCAGTTGGAGTGCTTCCACTCAGAACCATTTCTACATTCTCTTTGCTCTTTATAGTCTTTGTGTACTGAAAAGGGATTAAAAAAAATTGAGTAAGGCCTTAAAGAATTTTTTATTCTTCTTTGATGCATGAAGAGAGCTACTAAAATGCTTATGGGAATTCAGGAGAGAATAAAGCTTTGAAAGTGAACTTGGTGAAGCTAAAGGCCTGGTAAACCACCTAAAAGAAAACCTACAGCAAGTGCTGCAGCATGCCAGAGCTACTAGTGGCTATAGTCACACATAATTCTCCTACACATTTTGAATAAACACAGTAGACATTTACAGCACTAAAGCTGTCTGGATACCTCTGTACAAGAATTACTCTGTGTGTATACCAGCACTTTGGCGATCTTGAATGCTGACTTTCTAATGAGTGCTATGCATAATTCCCACAACTAAACATTAGGATAACCTACAGACAGTAACTTGTATTTTATTTTACTATATTAGGCCTCCACATGCATTTGTAAATGAAATATTTATTGAAACATTCTGAATTAAAATTACAGCTGTAGAAAGATGAATCCTTGTAGAAGCCAACAAAAGATCAACAATCTGGAGAGAACAGCAGTACAATTTTTAACAGCCTGATATATTTTACACTGCTTTAGAACCCTATCTGGCAGTGGTAGGAGATAGGCAGTCAATAGGAGATTTTTCATTATTAATGGAAGATGTTATCAGAACCAGTATTCTGTATCTATAGACAATGAACAGTAATAGAAATGACCAGCTTTACAAAGCATCTTTCTTACAAAGTAGGACGATTCTTTATACAATTTACTAACATTTACGATGGATACATACAATAAACATAAATCTTCCTGTTCTACTACCCAGACAACAGACTATTAAAAGGGCATCATCTGTATTCATAATAGACTTAAAATGTTATATAGGGACTCAGCAGCTGGTCTAATATCATTGCTAGGCTTCTTATGAAATATTCTCTATTAACTTGTTTGACTAATTTCCTTAGCATATTTTTCAGGATTCAGGATTCAGAATTCAGGAAGAATTTGACATTACAATTTTAAAATCAGTGCTGTCATGTTATGATGTAGATAAAGCACTTCCATGACTAAGTCATACTTAGTAAGAGTTTGAAATATGATAATAATTGTAAATTAATTCCTTTATTTTCTCAAGATTAATCACAGGAAAAATGAGGCATCAAATGAATATCCTTTTCTTTATAAAAGGTGGCATGTATTGTGCCAACATGGAAAAAGTCACAAAATAGAACTGCCTACCACCCTTTCAAAATAATCATGAGTTTGGGCAAAGAAGAAACAAAAATAATTTCTTTATACTTTTTGTCTAGTATGCTCCTGTCTGTAGCTGAGAATTTTATGTAGCCATTCATGAAGAATGTACACTGTGTAAAAAGCACTGCACTTCCAGAAATAAGATGACTTCAAACTATGGTAGGAAAAAGAGAGGTAACTCCCAGCTTTGAAGAGGAATAATAACTTTGTACCATGTGGTGGCCAAATGCTATAACTCTATCTGATTACTGTCCCTTTTCCTTTTCCAGACCCTATTGCCTTCTTCCTCACTGTTACCATCTTGGTTCTCACTGTCCAAAGGTTCTTCTAAATTACTGGAACTTCTCAGTGTTGTTTTCAAAGCCATCTAAATCACTTTGCCTCTAGGTGTAGCAAGCGTTCCTATCTGAATACGAGTGGAGCATTACCACTGATAGCCCTTCATGTTTTCAGGGCTAAAATTACAAGCAAAATCTACAAGTCATGACATAACTATTAATCCTAAATCCCAAATCATGAGCACACCTCTGCTTCCTGCCTGCAGATCTGCTTTTATTTGGTATATGCCTACGTTACATTACTTTCTATTGTTAGCAAATGCAGAATTTATTTATATGCATAAAAAACACTTTAGGCAAAACAAATATGGATTTTTCACATGAACATATATATATAAACATAAACATATACTACGCAAACTCTCTCACACACACAGTATTCTCTAAAAATGTTTAAATAGTCAATGTCCTTTTAGCTTGCTGAAAATCAATGATTCATAGTAAACTACCTCAGAATTATACACTTAAACACATAATGTAAATACATAAAATATCATTTCATTCAGAGGAATTCAAGCAAAAACACAAATTGGGAAGATACTGCTAAATTTCTAAATAGAATTGTGCATGATTAGCAGATTGTCATCTGTTTTAATTGTTCTATTGCAAATGGCAGTGTTCAACAAGATCACATAAGCTCATGCTTGTAACTAAAAGTGAAAACACTACTACTGTTAAATCTCATTTGTTTTGGGCTGTGGACTGATATGACAGAAATTCTAGCCAGAGTAAGGGAGAATTTTTTAGATCAACTCTTTTTAATTAAGACTCACTTTGAGGCTTTTGAATGAACATGCATGAGTAGTTAAAAGGTCATAAATGTTACAAAAAAAATAACAACAATAAAAAAAATGGATCTGGCATAAAAGTTTGCAATGCTGAAATAAATCATATGCCTTAAAATACATTTCCACAGAGATGTCAACTCGGGGATAATTCACACTACTGTTCTATGGCCAGCCTATAGTATATCTGTGGTCCTAACATTTTCTTGAGTTAAAAATATAAAGCCTCTCAAATATTATTCTCATTAATATGCATCCTTGTAAAATGATAAAATTCTACAATGAAAAGTTAATTGTGATTTTAGTTGCAAACAAAATAAATCATACATTAGAAGATAATGCATGTATTTCTGTCATTCACTGCAAGTCACATCAGGGATGTTTGCCATCCAAACACATCATATTTTAGACTGTATTCTGAGAACTGCTTTAAAAATAAACATGATAACAGTGATAAACATGAATATAATGAGTGAATACTGCAGTCTTTATGATAATCTGCAAATCAACATCAAAGGTGTGATGTCACACCTGAATTTAGTCAGAAGATACCACAGAAAAGAGTACTGAGGAAAACTCTCCACAGTACTTGGGTAAGGAGTTTCCTACAGTGAGGAGCTCTGGAATAAAAAGGAAATAGAAAAAAAAAAAATCACAGAATTTTTGGCAGAATGTCATGGACGGCTAATAGAAAGAAACCCACAGAGATTTTTTGATTAAAAAAAAAAATGTATGAGAAGAAAAATGAATAAGGAAATCAGGAATCTCAATGGAAACTTTGGAAAAGTAAGATTAAGTTTGGGATTTATTTTGTTTGGTTGATTATTACTGGTATTATTTTTTATGATTTTAATTGGTGAGTCATAGAACAGTAAATGCCAGCCCACAATCCAGGAACCTTTACAACAAACTAGACCCAATTTTTGTCACTGGAATTCCTAATTATTATTAACATAATTTTGTCAAATATGCACAGGCCATTGATTAAAGTGATCCTCACTCAAAAAAGGTCTTAAGAATGTTTACATGGTAGACCTACTTAGCTATTTATGTTTTCAAAGTGAAGAACCCCCCATTTTAGATTGATTTCTCTCACATTAATAAAAATACAACTGAAAGAAAGGACAGGATCTCTATTAACAGCTCTGACTCAGAAATTATCTTTGACTTCCCTGTTCACCTCCCTGTTCTTCTGTCTTCCTTTAACCTTTCTCTTCCTTGTGTGTGGTGATGTTTTCTGTCTGTTTTATTGTTCTTAGCAAGGTACAACACTGTTATAGCTGAAATCTCAAAGGACTACATTAACAACAAACAAAAAAATAACAGAAAAAAAAAACACGTTGGAAGTCTATCACCACCACTGGTGACTGAGCTGATGTGAACTTAGATATCTCTTTTAAAACCACACATTGCAACACAAAATCCCCAGAACTAGTCCACATGCTCATTAAAGAAAAAAGAAACTTTGTACTGAAATTAAATATATGCTCACCACTGCCACAGCCTATAGCCATTCAAAAAATTGCTAACACCAGTTCTAGCAAGCTGATGTAATTATGAACTTTCTGACTCTCTCTACAGGAAAAGATAGGGTGGTAAGTAAATGAAATAATTTATTGTAAGTTAATGAAACATATTTTATAACTTAAGAATCATTACAGCTCTCTTCCTGATCATTTTATAAGCTATAATGTAAGAGTGAAACATACCATGATCCACCCTCAATTTAATAGATTAAAAGAAAGAAAAGAAACAAAATATTGTGACTTAAAAGGGGGCTACTTTTATCTAAATAAAAGAAAAGCTGTTCACCTGTGCTAAAGAACATAACAAATTGTGTTTCCTTTTAGGAAGTTGCTTTATCAAAAATGGCAGCTATTTTCTCAGAAGTTATTTCCAGGCACTTGTAATCTAATGAGGTTTGTCCCTTTCAAAGAACAGTTGTACATGCATGCCTGAATGCACACAACCTCTTCAGCCTAGAGCTGATAAAAGCATCTGCAAGTCATAGCTCAAGCACATTTAAATTATATAACTGGTTGGTTTATTTGTTTTAATAAGATGGGGCAAATGTGAATCACAGTGTACTTCTAACCTCTCATTCAACCTGATGTTTTAATCGTTTGGAGGGAGAGAAACAAAACAAAAGAAAGGGATGGCAAACAAATGGTAATGATTCATGTGATATTTGATAAGACAGGAATGAGAAGTCAAAATAAAAGCAAGATTATTGTGACAGATGGAAGGTATCTAAGTCAAATTGTAACCCTTCTTTGAAAAACTTAAAGGAAGAAGTTAATAAAGGATAAAATCTGTTTTTGTATATTTTTCATATATTTTATTTAAAATAAAGACAAAAGAGGATGTATTTCCCACCAAAGCAGGAAGATAAAAATAGGAGTATACATTTTAAATAATGAGAAAACCATTTATGATGAGATTGATTCCTTTTCAAAGTTTGCAGAGTATGACATAGAATATAAAGCCCGCTTCTGTAAATGTAGTCAGGAAATCCACTGAACAGAACTTTCTGCAATTTTTCCTATAAAATGTAAAACACTATGTTGCAAGGGGAAAAGACCTCTCCCAATACCCGAGGTTAATCAGAACACTGAAGCTTCATTACTCAACAATGAAAAGAAGGGACAGAGGGATCTATACCGTCCTGATATTGTTACTGTTTGATCACATATTGCAGAACATGGTTGAATCCACTGCCCTCTTTCCAAGTAGAACAAGAGAGGTATAGGAGGGCTGGATCAACTGTTGAGGCTTTGAAACTTGAGCAGTTGAGCAGTTATTTGGAAATAAAAAAAAGTGCTTATCCAGTCTTTATGCAAAGATGGGTGTTTTCACACTGCATGTTCAATAAACTCATGCAAATAGGAAGTATGTAAACATATTTGGCCAAACACTATCCTAGTTTGCCCTTTGTATAACACCAATAAATTAGTTTCAAATTTGCATATTGTTATTAATCATACACCTTTCATTTCTCTATTTAACATTCATGTACAAATATATTTGTGTTAATACTCAGTGCAAATATTCAGGAGATGGAGATGTTCGTGCTTTTCTTTTTAAAATAATAATTTATACTTTGGATATTTTAATTCTGTCTGAATTTCCAGATTTAAAATAAATAAAAAATAAATAAAAACATGGATGTATAAAAAAGAGAGTAAACACTTTTTTTTTTTCAGCTATTTTAACTATTGAACTGTTGGGTTCTTCTTTCAGAAATTTTATCATGTGTTTTAATCATGAATACATATTTTCATTACATCACTGAATACTGTGGGAGCAAACAAAGGTCATCAATCTGGTCTCTAGTAAACTGCTAAAGTGATGGACTACCTGTATATGTCATCTTCTATTATTTAAAGATCATATAGAACACACAGAGCTTGCCATTTTGAGCACTGAAAAGACTGAACTGGCAATGTGAGAAATTCTTTGAAAGAAATAGATTTTGAAAAATCACACCGTTTTTTATTGTTACCTTATGAACTTAGCTACCTTTTTTTTTTTCCTATTCATATAAACAAAACAAAAGTACATCTAGAAAAAAACAATAGAACCTAAGTATTGTGGTCACTTCTATTTTGGGGGTTCTTGGTTGTTCAGTTGTTTGTTTTTGTGTGTGTGTGTGGCATTGCATTGTGGTCATTTCTTTTGGTGAAAAAAAAAAAAAAAGAAAAAAAAAAATAAAAAAAAAAACACCTTCAATGGAATAATCATATGGAAAAGTTATTAAAGGACGTAGTCATAACTAAATATGATCATAGTGTGAGCTCACTGTGTTCAATGCTGTTTACCTGCTATCATATTTTCCAAAAGATAAAAATCTTTCTTCACATATATTTTTTTAGCAAGCCAATTAACAAGAAAACTTGAATCTGATAGCATAAAATTGAGAAAGAGTTGAGATCTAAATACTGGAATGTAGTTTATGACTGATATATTATTTTTTTTCCTTCTAAAATCTTGATGGAAACTGAAATTTTGAATTTTTTTTAAGTCTGATTTCTCTTCTTTCCACTTTTCTTCTCAAACCTAATGAAGGCAAGACAGTATTATCTTTTCTAGAGCTTTACCCCAGACTACTTAATGAAACACAAGAAAAGGCTTATTTAATAGTGTACCTAACATCTTACCTAATACTCATATGCAGTGTGTCTTTTCTGATTCACAGAATCAGAAATGTATATTACTATTCCCTACAAGCTACTTTTATAAACGAGTAAATTTCATTTGATGTAATACCTTAATAATTAAAAGATAGACTAACGTTTTGCCGTTTTCAGATTAGAATTAAAACCCATAATTAATACAACAGTATGATCCAGCTTGTATTTAATTCCAGTTTCTGAGGTGTGATTTCAAATACTGCAAAAGTTATTCCACATTTCAATGGAAAATAGAGCCATTTAAAGAGATCTTTTAGTTTTACTACTTACATTACCCTACATATATCAATTACATTATATGTGGAATCTTATTCTAATATCAATATCACATTCACACTACATTTTTCTTTAATACCCAAACACCCATGTTCTCATCTGTGTGCTAAAACAGAATAAAGGCCCAAAGTAAACCATGAAGAAATAGTCACATGTAGACCAGGAAGGAAAGAAGCTGTAAAATATATAGATTGTACAGTGGCAAGCCTATGGAAAATCTATTAAGGATCTGTGGGATGTCAAAAGATATGCAACATAAGCTTGCTGCTTATAGGTATTTCGTATGAAAGCAAGTTTATGGCAGACAATGAAACCAAGCAGTCAGCTCTAGAACAGAAATGAGCAGTGAACTGAACTCACACATAATCCTTACTATTAAATAGAAATATGAATTGATCCTAATGATGATCCTGGGGCGTAGCATGAGCAACACAGCTTCAAAACTGAAAAAAAAAAAAAAACAAAAAAACAAAACAAAACAAAAAAAAACCTTCAGGTATGATGAAGGCTTCAAGCTGAAAGATGTATATGGTGTGTAACCTAGTAGTCAGCTATCAAGCAACACTTAAGCCAAATGCGTTTACTCCTGTAAGGAAAGGAAAATACTAGCATTTTAAACTATAAAAGAACTCTGTTTCTCCAACAAGTACTAATGCTAGCTCAGACAAACTTTTTTCAATTCATAATTCACACTCGTTCCCCTAACTGACTGTAATCTTCTGTCTTGGACATATCTTCACATATGTATTTAAGAACAGTGGTGACAAGACAACCTTTCCTACTCCCTCTCAGTGGTAGCGTAATTCTGAATAGGTACCTCAAAATTACTATTCTTCCCTTACAGGAAAAAAAAAAAAAATCAATTAGCCTTAAGGAGGCCAGGTGGTTTGAATTTGGCACAACTCTTTGCCAATAGATTAGTCAGGGCAAAAAAATAAATAAATAAATAAATAAAATCTATGAATCTATGCCACACTGTGTCCTGGACACTAAACCATATCCCATGCAGAAAGAGAAGAGAGACCGGCTATATTAAATGCCAGAGCCATCTTAACCAATGACTCTGGAATCGAGTGACTACCTTGGAGTCAGTAGAACTGACCTGTGTAAAATATCTGCAGTGTAAAGTTTTCTTGCTTGGAAACATGATTTTGTCAAAACAGGGGAGATGAAAATGTTATGTCATGGTTGCTAATTTATTTTTTTCTTTCTCTTTTTTTTTTTCTTCTTAGTTTTGCACTTATACTATCTATTTTCACTAGCAATAGCACCAATTAATGGTGCTGTACAAGGCATTTTGCTGTACCTTTCCTGGAACAGTAGTTTAGTGTGCTGATTACACATGCTCAGGATGAATTCAAACAAGAATAATTTCAGAACAGGCTTCCAGTTTGATGCAAGGAAGAAAATCCATAACATGCAAATAAAACTCATTTACATGCTTATCATAGGAAGGAAAAACAAACAAACAAACAAACAAACAAAAAAAGATAATTCTTTGTAAATCCATTAAATAGTAGAGAGAGACTCAAAACATGTCTATTTTCTATTACAAGAACTTGATTCTGACATAACCTTCCAAGATGAGAGGTATTAAAATGGTCTTTAAGATAATATTTGTGAGATGATTGCCTTCAACTGCAAATTTTAAAACCCACTTAGTCCAATCCCTAATCTTACACCATTTTAGAAGTGAGTTAAGAACTGAGAATATCCTGAACATATATACTGAAATTCTGGTCCTCTAAAATAGACTTCGTAGTACATTTAATTTTAGCTGGAAAATCCAAGAATCATAGGTTTTGCTGTAACATGGAAAACCTACAGGGAAACCTTACTTTTAATTCCTAAAATTAGAATGCTTTTGTGCACTGAATTTAAGATCAAACTTTGGAACTATTACCCATTTGGAACTGGAAGAGAACTGATTTTTGCAAGTTTTATTAGTGTTTTAGCATTTCAATATTTTAGCACTGGGAACCAGATTGCTTATGATGGCATAGTTACTGCTGTGATAGACACTGTGACTGTCATAACAAATTTGATGATAAGGATGAAAATGGAATTGATCCTCTAGTCAGTTATACCACTTTTATGATGCTTCCGCTATTTCCCATGAAGCCAAGGAGTCTGATCCAACCACAATATTTTTATTTTCAATTCATCAGTGTGCCAACATACTGTACTCTCTTCAATACCTGAGAGTATATATCTTTGAGTCAGAGTATAAAGCTAAAAATGAGAGTAAATTATTGCTGCTTTTTTATTTTATGTTTGTATTCAATATAACTTGATTACTTGAAAGGACTTGTAGCCAGCATATTGCAGTGTGAAACGATATCATGAAAAATACATATTGTTTAATGCAAGAGTTGCATGGACAGTTTGTTATAGGCAAAATTTGCAGAATCAACAAACAGACTAAATAAACAAGTCAAAATTTGAGTTATATAACATAGTATTATATATTTTTAACAATCTTTATTCTAATTTCATGCCCATAAACCAGCACTGTAAATTTCTTTGTCCTGACTTCGTAACAGTTTGTTTCTAAGGCTAGCTATAACATTTTGTTTTCCATCCTTTCTAGCATCCATGACAAAACACACTATTATGTTATTGCAGCTATTCCTAAGCTATTAGAGACTACATCACTTAAAAATAAATAAATAAGGCTGACAAGAATATAATAGGATTTTTTTTTTTTCATTTTAACATTACTTATACACATTTTCTGTTTCTCAACCAGGAAAAACAAAATGACATCACATTATCATTACATATGTTGCTGTCTCCCAGGATGTCCTTCAGGTGTTATGGAACTTTACAATGACCAAAATACTTCCTCAGAAGGGTTGAAATGCTAGAGATTTCTTTTTTAAAGCTAGTGTTCTACCCTGTAGAATATTTTTTCCTCTTTACAAGCCAGCTGGCAGTTCACTGGAAGAGTATTTGAGATATATATAACTTGAGATACTAATAAAGATGGGTTATGTTCCATACCAAATCCATTGGAAAGCTGAATGCTTGAATTTTATAAAGCCTAAATTGTTTGATATTATCATTCTTTATTATATTAATATAAATACAATCACTGATGGAAAATATTTTTTAAGGATTAAAAAAAAAATCATTGTTTTGTCATTTTCCAGTTAGGCATTTATATGAACATTACAGACTTATTAATAATTTATCTTAAAATATAATGCTATGAATATTTCCTATTTCTGAAGGACTTTTTTTTTTGTATGTATTTTGTTTTTGTTGTTTCTTTTCATCCCACTGGCAAAGAGAAATTACGAAAATTAAGATCTTTGGCCACTATAAAAGTACATTGTCAGATCCTTACCTAGTATAAATTTAGAGTTTCTATAGGCAAGGATTTTTTTCCTCTTCCCCTTCTCCTTCCCTTCCCTTCCCTTCCCTTCCCTTCCCTTCCCTTCCCTTCCCTTCCCTTCCCTTCCCTTCCCTTCCCTTCCCTTCCCTTCCCTTCCCTTCCCTTCCCTTCCCTTCCCTTCCCTTCCCTTCCCTTCCCTTCCCTTCCCTTCCCTTTCTTTCCCCTCTTCTCTCATCTCTTCTCATCTTGTCTTCCCCTACCCCTTCCCCTCTATCTCTCCCCGCTTCCTTCCTCTTCCCCTCCCCCTCCCCTTCCTCCCCTCTGTCCCTCTCCCCCCTCTTCTTTTCCTTCCTTTTCCCTCCCCCCCCCCCACCCCCCACACACACTTTTTAAACACATGCAAAAGTAATACAGTAACTGAACCAGAGAGATATTTTAGGAAGGTGGTTGCTTCTCTAACTCTTAATACAGTACAAAGGGTTTTCTACCTCATACATCATCACCATACATTTTTATTTACATTTTAAGTCTACCTGCTCTTTTGTCTAAGTTTGCCCATATTACATGAATGTTGAATTCTCATTCTTAATAGCAGGACTTTGGGGTCCTATGCCAGGGAAGTGGGGTTGGGGGAGTGGGGGGGAATGGGAAGGGTGAGAGGTAGGGAGCTTCAAAGTTTGGACCGGATGACCTTAGAAGTCGTTTCCAACCCAAATGATACCGTGATTCTATGACTTTGGACCATATGGTTAGTTTAGGATTATAAAAGTGAAACTACCACTTATTACACTAAAACATTGCCACTTACTAATACACTACTTCTGATCTAATATAGAATAATGAAGGTAAATGAGTCTATTAAATTTTTCTCATATGAAAATCAAGGCAGTCTGTCTTTATACAAAATTGTGACTATCAAGTCTTTCCTTATGAGACACGACAATATAGTTTTCCTATATTGCCCTGTACTAGATTTGAAAGTAATTATAATTATTTTATTGGTTGTAAAATGCTGTTTCACGTATTGCTCTCTTCACCACTTTTTTAATCCCTGGGAACAAGATCAGTCATCAACGACAATATAAAAGAAAAAGTTAATAACATAACTGAACTTCTATTATGCCTTTCATCCAAGAATCTAGAATACTTTACAAGCATTACAAAAAGTTTCACAACACCCTTGTGAGATACCAAAGCATTGGTTTCGCCATCAAGAAATCAGTAGATAAAAATTGTATAAAGATCTCATTGGTTCTGGATTGAGGCATTGGTTGAAATTTCACTGAAGCATGAAAAAAATGAGCTGTTCCTCTACTATATCAGTCAACAGCAAGACATCAGACTCAAAACATACAAGCAATACAAACGAATGATATTATTTTAATTCTGAAAATTATATTACTTAACTCTTTCTTGCTGCAAAATGTGACATAAGCAGAAAGTGACTCCTTAGCATGTACTTATCATGGCTGACACATTCTATGTTTATCCTTTCTGATTAGATTATCTTGGCCTACTTCAACTGCAGAACTAACTTATAGCATAGAAAAATAAAATAAAATCAATAAACAGAAGCTAAACCAACCAGCAACACATAAGCTACTTTCTCACCTCTAAAAAATGAATTCTTTATTTCTGGAATTTGACTCAACTTGCTACATTTTTTTGTGGATGTCTACAGAAGGGTACTCTACTTATGTTCCTTCCATAGACAAAAGATAAATATAAACACCTATTTTATGAAGTGATTAACTGTACAGTAGATATTTCTCTCCATTCCCTCCATAGAGGGTGTGGGGTGACAAGCACAGATGCAGATGTCTACATTGTAGACTTCTACACTTCATCACATTAATTCCAGCCCATGTCTTGTTTACAAGCAATGTTACATTTTAATGGAGAAACATTTACCAGTTGTCCATTACAAATTATTTATGACATTGTAATACAGTTACATTAATACGATGAAACTGTATTAGTAATATGATACCATTTTCCTATCTAGAATTTTATGAGATTGTCCTCCACCTCTTTTTCTACATCTCAATTTATATCCACTTTTGCTCTTATTTCAGAGGTTTTGGAATATTTCTTTTGAATCTTGCTTAATGCATTCACATGCCTCACATGATTGCATCCATTTGAAATAAATGTTGAAAAGCTTTGGGATTAATGCAGAATTCAAGTCATCTTTTCTACATGCTTTTTTTGTCATGCTTTATACAACTTTCAGAACTGCACAGATAAGTATAGAAACATTACTACATCAAGTAGACAAGAAATTGTTACACATTGCTATGTTTCCAGAAATGATGCACAACTGCTCACTTCCAACATCGGTAGTTACAAAAACTGACTGAAATTCAGCTGCTTATACTCTGTTTCCTGTCACAAGCAATGGTGACATTCTGAGGCAAGTAAAAATGAGAATACACAACCAATAAGGTTCATTGCAAAAATTTCCAACATCTACAATGTAGAAAGCTGCATTTGAAATACCTTTTTAGATACCCTTTGTAAATAAAGAGACTTGGAAGGCATGATTCATTTTCTTCAAAGACAGACGTCTACTACTCTCTACTGAGTTATAGGAATCCAGCCAGCTAGTTCAGATGAAGATATCTACCTCACAAATGTGTGAAGCAAAATATATCACTTCCACCAATATTGTTTGGGTATTTTATAGATAATCACATTGCCTCAGCAGCTATTCCACTAATTCCACATCTTTATCATACATAGCAATATCTATACTACCATTATAGTATCTATTAGCAAAGTTCCACTATATTTTATCAGTTGAAAAAATATAGGATAATGTAGCAAATATATGACTCTGTATATAGTCTCAATAACTTAAACATCTTGTTTCTTTATTTCTTTTATACTTCTATACTTAGTGCTGTATCCTAAAAGCACTCTTAAACTGCTCCTACTTTTCTATCTCTGCATGGCTGGCTTTCCACAGTATTGCATGTCTAAAATGAATTCAAACACATTAATGTGTTTGAATCCTCTGTTCAAGAATTTAAGCATATGCTGGCATATTGAAAATGAATACAAATCCCATTGTACTGTTTCATTGAACAAATATATTTTCTTTGTATTCTAAATCCCCAAACATTTCTTTATTTCAAGTATACTTTTAATATTCCAATAATATTGTACTTATCCTTGAAAAAAAAAAAAAAAAAAAAGAAAGAAAAAGAAAAGAAAAGAAAACAAAAAAAGAAAACACTCAATTTCTCAAATCATATTACATGCAATGTTAAAATTTGTATAGAAGCTATTCTATTTTAACCACACTGTATTCTTTCTCCACAGTCACTATTTCCAACAATATTAAGTAGCTGACACATTACCTTGGGATGCTAGGTGGTCTCCTTTTTAAGTAATAGCCTTCACCTTTGTCCCTAAAAACTAATCATTGTTCTCTTAGATTTTTTCTTTTTAACAGAAATAGGTTTCTGCAATGTGCTTTATTTCTTTTCATCTCCTTACACTTCTATATTCAAATTTTGCATAAAACTTCATTTTTTTTCCCACTTCATATTCTCTTTCTGAATGGCTAGCTATAATGTCTTAGAGTTGCTGATAGTTGCAATCTGTCATTTAACTAGGTCCCCTGCAACTACTGTTTTTTGTAACCGTTACTGTCATCAGTCTTATTCCACACTCAGTCATTAAAAGTCAGACAGTAACTCACAAACTGTTTTTCCTCAATTGTCAGTCCAGCAGAATACAAACTAACCACGTCATGTACAAACTCCATCAGTATTTTAAACACTGTCTCTTTTTTTACCTGAAATAGGTGATATAAAAGTTGTTATCTATCACAGGGTAACAATGATGAAAATACCAAAAAGTTTACCTTCTCATCCACAGTAGTAAAATAATAACAAACATAAAAATGAGCTAAAAAATAAATAAATAAATAACAGGGAATTGGAGGCATGTAAAGCCCTTTGAAAACTTAGTGTATACTGAACAGGAGCTCTCAAATTTAAAATGTTGCTGGAGTCAAAATGACACAGAACGCACAATAATGTGTTTGCTTTTCAGATACTGTAGGTCTGAAGAGTTTTTTTTGTATACTTCAATTATAAAAACATTTAAAACATACAAACTTGTGCAATTTTTATTATAATGAAGATGAGAAGTTCATTAACGAAGATAAATATTTCATTAGATGTTAAATAAAACAAAGAGATTTTTTGGCTTCTCTCAGCACAAAATTCCTTTGAAAGATTAATTAATACATGCAAATTATGCAAATTAGACCCATGCAAATATTTTATGAAGACAATTAAGGGAACCATTAATTACTGCTTTTTTTGCTTCAGTGAGATTCATTCATTTAATTTTAATTTCACTTTAACTGTTTTGATGTATAATCTTGCAGCTAAGAACTTTATCTTTCCTAGTGGGTCACTTAAACTTATAAATTTCATCAAATGCGCAGCAACAAAAATCTGTAAAGATATTCTCTGGGCTGTGTTTAGTATCAAGAGAAATTTTTGACACAACGCACTCCTAGAAACTGCAAAACTGGAAGGGAATGTGAGCTCATTCTTGGACAAGGTTCAACTGCTGGAAAAGCAATTAATTTGCTTTGGCTGTGCTAATATAGGGGAATTAGAAAGTGTGACACAAGACAAATAGAAATAATTAGTTCTCCAAAATGATGTTCTCATTAATATGGTTTGAACTGTAGAAATAAAAAACATTATTGTGGCATGTCTGCATTCTGTCCCTAGCCACAGGAGGTAGAAAAATGCAAGATACAGCATTTTTTCACCTTTGTAGTTTGTATGGTAGTGGCATTTATTTATTTGTTTATTTTATTGTAGGCTTAAAGAAGAGAAAATTGTGTACCTAATTCTGTTTTCTAAAACCTACTGAGCTTCTATAGAGCATAAGAAATCCCTAAGTTTCTTAACTCTTTTCCTCATGAAAAAAATATGAAGCTATAAATATAACGGGCTAGGCTTTTGAGGACAACACACTCTAGGTGTTAAATTGAAACTTTGATTTCAATATTGTTCATTTAAACTATATTTTATGATATACAATATTGAACACATAATTTGAACACATAACTACTTATACTGTAGTTAAAGCTACTACAGCAAAAGATCGCTCTATCAAGAGTTTATGACATTATCTCCAAATATAATAAAGTTTTCTTTTTCCATTAAGTGAATAAATATGCTTGCATTTAACAAAGTATATAGAAGTAAATTTTCTGTTGCTAAATTTTCTGTTTCTACGAGCAATGAAAATCACTAGGTGGTACTCTTCACAAAAACAGACTGTTAGAAGACTGCTAAGAACACTTACTATATTTTATAGTTTGATGCAGAAGTAAGGGTGCCATTTTATGACACCCGCAAAATATTAAACTCCCACCCCAACCGCACCTCTCAAGTGATATGCCTCCCAGCTTTCTACCAAGTTCTAACTGAAGGCACCTCTCTGTGATAGTTTTTTCTGTGTATGTACTTTTTGTCTGGAGTCAGATATTAAACTGCGGTGATTTAATTTATTTATTCTTTCAGTTAGGTACCAAATCTGCAGCATCTGGCATCTGACTGAAATTGACATTTTTTTGTTTAAATATAACAAGGGGGGGAGAAAACTTTTGTGGTCATGCTTATTTCCTCTCCCCTCTTTCTCCCCTCTCCCCCTCCCCCCCCTTTTTTTTATATAGGATTACTGCCTATAATGCCATTAAGAAAATTCTAAAGCACAATTATCACAGAGGTTAAGCAAAAATGTCCAAGAAAATTTCTATAGCTCACAGTGTATAAATGCTATAAACACCATCTTAACCTCAGGGAAATGCATTGAAGGACTTTAACTTGAAATTAAAACCCTGGAAACTTTGTTATTCTTTGAATAGTTTTTTATTCTTTAACAATATGGATATAGTACTACCTTGTTGCTAATTTTGTAGGCATGTGCCATTTTAACACAAGATTGAATGACTAGAATATTTCCAAAATACAGGGGTGTCTTCCTTCACCTTAAATTCTGTTGGCAGTGAGCTTGTTTGCAAACTTTTGATAAATGTGGCTGTCTTGAATGACTTCTTTCTGTCCAAGTCTTATAGCTATCCATATCTTACAACTCCATACCCCACCTCTTAGACTTTTCTAGGCTAGACTTTAATACAAAGTTTTTGGTGTTCAGACACCATTCTTCCTTTGTTCTCCAATCTTATTCTCCATCCACATGACTAATCTCTTTCAGTGTGATCTTTTTGGTGTCTGCTTCAACTTTCTATTTTAGATTCTCTGGGCTGAGCTCTTCCTCCCAGTGTCTCCCTCTGTGTGGTTCATATCTGAGTAATCTAATTCACAAACTCAGCTATCATATCCATGTTGGAAATTAACATAGCTCTTCCTTTGTATTCCAGACCTATTCCCTTTTCTCCTAAAATCTCTGCCTGCTTTTCTGATTTTCTGTGTAAATATTTCTATGGTTGGAAAAACAGAGCTGGTAACCCTGCAATCCCTCAGAATTTTCCTTTTCTTCCTAGTATGACTCTTAGCCACCATGAACCACTCCTTTCATCCTGTCTGTCAGTTGAAGTTCAAAATCAAAGTACCTTGCCTGTTTGTCATTTTTGATTCTTAATTTCAACATAGCATTTACATTTATTTTCATAAAAGCCTCTGCCTCTCATCTCCTATCCTCACTAGCTATGAATTCACATTCTGTTTCTCCTCATATCTTGCCTTCTAAAGTTTATTTTCTGTCAGAGTGATATAAACAAAACCATATTGCAAAAATATTTTCCTAGTCCACTCTTTTGAATTGTCACTTGTTCTTAATTCCTTCACTGGCTCTTCCTTTTTAACAACTAGAAACACAGTATTTAAATGGTTTTGCCTTACCCTTCACCTTGTGCATTACTCCTTATCAAAATCCTTCAAATTTGAGTGATGCTTACAAATAAGCATCCTTACAGGATTGTTTTGCTGTTGTTGAATACTATATAGTTGAATATGTTGTGAATACTCTTCTGTATAAATGATCCTTTGATTCTTCTTGTTGGCATAGTATACTTAAGGAGAACCTTGTATTTGATGTCTAAACTTAATGTTACATCTGTGTGTGATTTGACCACTTTGAAAGGAAAGCATGTACTGATGCATGCATGCTTAGTCTTTAGCTCCTGACATACAGAAAGCTAATACTGTTTTATCTTCACTTCTGTGAGTAAAAGAGTGTAGCAGGTATTGAGCCTGTCTGTACACCAGAAAGCTGAAGAAAGAAATTCAGTTGAGTTCTGGGGTTAGGAACCTGGCAGATCTTATACAAATTAAATAATTCCCCATTAATTTACTCTAGTTTCACATCTTTTAAATGACATTAACAAAGATATTTAACTGAACTTGTTATATGTATATACCTAGAAGTAAGAGGAACTAGAGTTTATATCAGATCTTTTTATAACAGCTGAACACATAGGCCCAACTTGACATGTAAGAGGTAATTATAACAAATGGAACAATAATCAAATAATGCTAGGCAACATATGTTGTCGGATTTCAAATCTATGTCTAACAATGACCTGAAAAGACTTATACCACATGCACTGTGTCATTACTCTGATATTCAGAGTTCAGCCATCAGTGTGAGAAAGCATAGAACAAGCACAGATGATGTGTTACATGTATTTTGCTACCATGAAATCTTGGAACATAAATATTACCACCAATATTCAACTGGGAAAATTCCACCTACTTTTGCATATATCTATATATTGAGAGAGCATGAAGAAACAGGTAAAAGGGAAGGCTAAAATATGAAGGGCAGAATAAAAACTTAAGGTCTTGCAAGGTTAAGTTCAGTCCCCGATCTCCTACAGATTTCTGACATACCTGTGATCAAGATCCTTAGCCCCTCTATAAACGTAGTTGCTTTATTCTTCATCACAGCAGTATTTTCTGATGTGAAGATTAAATCCATTAAAGATTGCAAAGTTGTTCAGACATTACAATGGTAACATTTGTGTTGTCTTCCAAGTTACACCTGACATAGCTCAAAACAATTTATCTGAGACAGACCGTAAGGCTGCAAACTGGAATTATCATTGGAAAAAAAGGAACTATGTTGACTAAAACATGTGTTCATGCAGAAACATTATAGTAGATGAATTATCCTCTGAAAATAGAGATTCAGAGATACTGAATGCTTTCTTTGTTTCTGTCTTTGTTTCAAGGACTCCCCCCCAGGACTCCTCGACCCTGGAGGGAGGAGAAAGAGTCTGGAAAGTGAAGATCTCCCCCCTTGCTGACAAGGGAGTGGTTCGGGAGCATCTGAGGGGGCTCAATGCACACAAATCCATGGGTCCCGATGGGATGCATCCACGTGTGCTAAGGGAGTTGGCAGAGGTGATCACCAAACTGCTATCATCTTTGAAAGGTCCAGGAGAACAGGAGAGGTGCCTGAAGACTGGAGGATAGCCAATGTCACTCCGGTCTTCAAGAAAGTTGAGAAAGAGGATCCAGGAAACTACAGGCCAGTCAGTCTCACCTCTGTCCCTGGAAAGGTGTTGGAACAGCTTGTTCTGGATGCCATCTCCAAGCAATTGGAAGAGAAGAAGGTTATGAGGAGTAGTCAGCATGGATTCACCAAGGGGAAGTAATGCCAACCTCGTTGCCTTCTATGATGGCATCAACAGCTGGGTAGATAAGGGGAGAGCAGTGTATGTCATCTACTTTGACTTTAGCAAGGCTTTTGATACTGTCTCCCATGACATCCTGATAGCAAAGATGAGAAAGTGTGGGATAGACAGGTTGACAGTAAGGTGGGTTGAGAACTGGCTGACTGGCCGAGCTCAGAGGGTGGTGATCAGAGGAGCAGAGTCTGGCTGGAGACCTGTGACTAGCGGAGTTCCCCAGGGGTCGGTGCTGGGTCTGGTCTTGTTCAACATCTTCATCAATGACCTTTATGAGGGAATAGTGTCTGCCCTCAGCAAGTACGCCAATGACACAAAGCTGGGAGGAGTAGCTGACATGACAGAAGGCTGTGCTGCCATTCAGCGAGACCTGGACAGGCTGGAAAGATGGGTAGGAAGAAACCAAATGAGGTTTAATAGGAGCAAGTGTAGAGTCCTGCACCTGGGAAGGAAAAACCCGAAGTATCAGTACAGGCTGGGGGACAACCTGCTGGAGAGGAGCTCTGAGAAGGACCCGGGAGTCCTGATGGACGACAGGTTGACCATGAGCCAGCAGCGTGCCCTTGTGGCCAAGAGGGCTAATGGGATCCTGGTGTGCATTAAAAGGAGTGTGGCCAGCAGGTCAAGGGAGGTGATCCTCCCCCTCTACTCTGCCCTGGTCAGCCCTCACCTGGAGTACTGTGTCCAGTTTTGGGCTCCCTGGTACAAAAAAGACAGGGATCTCCTGGAAAGAGTCCAGCGGAGGGCCACAAAGATGGGGCCTGGAGCATCTTCCTTATGAGGAAAGGCTGAGAGACCTGGGTCTGTTCAGCCTGGAGAAGAGAAGACTGAGAGGGGATCTCATCAATGTATATAAATATCTGAGGTGTGAGAGACAGAGGGATTTGGCCAACCTCTTTTCAGTGGCTTGTGGGGACAGGACAAGGAGTAATGGTCACAAGGCAGAGCACAGGAAGTTCTGCACCAACATGTGAAAGAACTTCGCGGTGAGTGTGACAGAGCACTGCAACAGGCTGCTCAGGGAGGTTGTGGAGTCTTCTTCTCTGGAGATATTTAATGCCCATCTAGACGCCTACCTGGGCAGCCTGCTCTAAGGAATCTGTTTTGGCAGGGGGGTTGGACCTGATGATCTTTTGAGGCCCCTTCCAACCCCTTCAATTCTTTGATTCTGTGATTCTGTGATTCTGTGAATATATAATATTAAAGACTATTTTTGAACTAGTTAACTCTAGTAAATTTATGAAATTAGTGTTTTCTCATGAATATGTCCACATTCTAAGAACCTTTATTCACAAATATGTTTTCTTTCATATTTATTCACTATTTTATTTTGTTTCAATACTTATACTTATTCTACCAGTTGAAAAGAATCATACACTCTTAATAAATGAATTCTCTTGAATCTCTGAAAAAGTTCACCTTTACTTTTTTAGTTAATTCTTCATATTACTCATGAAACCTTCACAGTGAAATTATGTTTTTTTTTTATTTTTTGCAAATGGAAAAAAGAAAGCAGCTGTGAAAATATTTCAGTTTTGAAGGTTATTCAGATATATAAAGATGTTTTCAAAGAACTGAGAAAATATAAAAAATATTCTATGTCATATTAACAAAGTTCTGTGCTGACTTATTCAGACCCAATTCTCCTCTTGGCTAAAGCCTATCTGAGCTTAAATTAGTCATATATGTTAAAAACTGTAAGAAAAAGTATTAGAAGATCTTTTTAATAGTCAGTGTGTTTGAGCTTCTTTTATTAAAAAACAACAAAAATATTTTTTCCACATCTCGCATTTTCATAACTCAGCGAAACACTATTTAAAACACAAACTAGTCCATAGATAGGAAAGCAAGATATACAGAAATTATTCCATGAATATTTGTATGTTTCCAGTGAAAATGTTTGAGGAAGAGTAGTGTAACCCTTCCATTTGGAAAAAAAAATGTAATAATAAATAACTTTTTATTCATAATATGTAATAAGTCAGAAACTTGCATTAATTGTTATCCTGAATGTAATATGTTTTTAGTTGTTCTAAATGAGACAAAAGGACTTGATTCAACAACTTCATTCAACTTTCTATATTTTGTGTGTCTTCCAGTTGCTGCTCCAGAAAGTCCTGGATTTTTCATACACCTGATTAACCACAAGTGGATGTCTCACATGCCCTGAAGAATCTCAAATCTGCCTGAATAATATATTTTTTTAAGATTTCTAAGATTAAATGTTAAGATAACTGTATCTTATCTTCTCTCTGAAACCTCTTTTCAGAGTTTCAGACAAGAAGAAATGAGGTGGAAAACTGATGATTGATGCATCCAAAGAAGCATGACTTCAAAGAAGCTGATTCTCCCTCTCTCTCTCTTGTGAGACCCCACCTGGAGTACTGTTCTCAGCTCTGGGGTCCACAGCACAAGAATAACATAGAAGTATTAAAGGGAGGGCCACAAAGATGATCAAGGGGCTAGAGCACCTCTCCCATGAAGACAGGTTGAGGGAGTTTGGAGTTGTTCAGCCTGGAGAAGAGAAGGCTATGGGGAGACCTAACTCCCCATAAGTTAAGTCATTAGGGAGACCTAGTGGCCTTCCAGTACCTAAAGAGAGCCTAAAAGAAAGCTGGAGAAGGACTCTTTATCAGGGATTGTAGTGAGAGGACAAGGAATAATGTTTTTAAACTAAATGAGGGTAGGTTTAGATTAGATATAAGGAAGAACTTCTTTCCTCTGTGGGTGGTGAGGCACTGGAAGAGGTTGCCCAGAAAAGCTGTGGATTCCCCATCCCTGCAAGTGTCGAAGGCCAGGTTGGATGGGGCTTTGAGCAACCTGGTCTAGTGGAAGGTGTCCCTGCCCATTCAGGGGAGTTGGAACTTGAAATCTTCCAACCCAAACCATTCTATGATTCTATGACTAGATGCCTTCCCTTACATGGCTTGCTAAGAAATTATCTGTTTTTCTTGCTTCAATGCAGGTGGTGGCTAACAGTCAGAAAGGCCACTGACCAGGCTAGATGTTTTAAATCTGATTGAATTTAAAAATTGATTTGAATTTGAAATCTTGAATTTTGACATTTATTTTGACCAAAGCTTCAAACACTTTCAGGAAGAAGACTTGGATCTCCTTGTGAAACAGATTTCCTCTTATGTGTGTGAAAGAGATAAAGTAACTTACTGACTACTAACTTGTACTAGAAGTTCTCTAAAGTATGATACTTTTCATAGAACTGAAAATTATTGCTATTATTTTGACATAGGAGTGTCAAACTGGCATATGAGTGACTACTAGCAGGAGAAGATCCTTTATAAGAGGGTGATACACAAGCAAGAGGTGGGTTTTGTTGTTGTTTCAATCTGTATGGTAATTTAAAAAAAAAAAAAATCCAAGAAAAAATCTTTATGACATACATTACAGCTGTACTGCCACTTCCCAGTACTGGTCTAAAAAGTAGTAAACACATTGTGGGGGTGGGGTGGGGAGGAAAAGGGTCAGCCCTCTACACAGTGTAGAGGCAAACACTGATAAACAGAGATTACAGTCATCAGATTTAGCTCTCTCAACCTAAAAGGCACAGGATTATAGTTTCATTGTGAGTGAACTAGAAATCCACTTTGTTTTTATCTGTTTCATGATAGGCTACAGAATTCACTGAAATGATGTTGGATTTTTTTTAATCAAATTTTCGTTCTGTATTTTAAAAATGTCTTTCAATTCTTTCTTTAGAAGTGAAAAAAAAGTGATTTCAGATGAAGAGACTGTGTTAGAAATGTTTATTTTTACCAGCCTGTTCAGGTTTGTGCTGCCTTCTGAGGGTGAAAATGAAGAGAACTGTGTAGTTATGGCAAACATAAATACATAGGAAGGTAGCTTGCAATGCCCATCTTTCGCACATAGCAAGATAACATCAGAAGTCTGTTAGGTAAGAACTCATCCATCTGTCCTTTGAATAATATGAACTTGGAGTAGGTAGGAAGTAAGAAATGAATGAAAATAAAAGAAGGCAATTCTGTATGCAGTCTTAATCTCTTTGGTCACAGTGTGTTTTATTTAATATTCTCATTGTGCTGAATTTTCCCACTTCACTCTGTTTGTACTTAGTCATTAATTTTACACAGTTGTTTTAAAATTGCACTAAAGTACCATGTTGGAAGAAAGCCCTTGATTGATTAATCATTTATCTCAGTAGAAAAGCCATGAACAGATTTGATTTTCAGGAGCTTCATACACAGATAGAAAATGACATGTACATTGAAATAGACAGCAATATTAAAGAAAATGTGAAAAAGTTTAAGTGTATAAGCGCTAAATGAGGGAGCTCTAAAAGAATGCTTTGCAACATATATATAACTTTTTTTGTTAACTCTCTGCCCTCCCTTTGCCTTTTTGGTGATAAATAACAGCATTAGGTAGCTTAAAGTTTAAAGGTGTAGCTAACAATGACCTATGAACACTATGAAACAGTTGTCTATTTATAGGTTACTGCCTGCAATCAATACCACCTTCTGTTTAAGTTAATCAATGTTGTCTTTAATTGATTAGCTTGGGTTGAAAACCTGACAAAGTGCTGGACTCCAAAACAAGTGGATAGAGAATGTACTTATTACAGTTTGGTTTCCATGCACTGTAAGATAATTCTTCTCCGTATTTCTTCATGGTCAAGGAAATACGAAGCAAAATAAATCTTTATTGTATGTTTCCTCATTGAGTGTTCAGATATCAAGTATAAAAGACAAACTGCCAAGAGGTGTTGTAAATGTACAATCTAGATTTAAAATCTGAACTATACTGGACTGTTTGCCAGAACAGATCAATAATAATAATAATAATAATTATAAAAACAGGAAAACAAATGCCTTTATAACTTGTAAGCTTGTAAAGCTAGCAGGCTAGCAAGACTCATTCTTCTCAAGGAAAATAAAATAAAATATTTACATTTGGGAACAGAAAGAGAGCCCCACTCTTTCTGAAATGCATGAAAATTAGAGCAACTATTTGCAAAGATGTTCCTTCTGCAACAGTAATGAAATTCAAGGTGGTGTACACAGATTACTGTTGTTATTTATTATTATGTATATAATTTCACTGAAGTGAATAGCATTGTACAGGTGAATAATAAGTGCATGACCCTGACAGTAATACAAGGTGCTACACTCTGCAGTCAAAAAGCAGCTGAAGTTTAAGGCACTAATAAGAAGGAAAATGAAGCATTATAAGTATACATGACTGCATATAGGAACAATCTTTAATGAGCAAGTATTTTAAAGACTGAGCAAAAAATTAAAATAGAATAGGGTGGACCAGCAAAAAGATTTTAGCAAAGCAACTCCACTATATGTCCCTGAGGGTTAGATGCTGAACTTCTAACAGCTTCCCTCCTCTAACACCACGAGATCTGAAAATATCTTTTTTAAGAATAAGAAAAACAAAAAAGAAGAGCTATCTTTCAGCTTCTAAAATTGAACAGCGCACATGCATACATTTTAACTGATGAATCAATTTGTTTGACAAACTGGCATGCACAGAAAGATCAATAACAAGACAGCAGACATCACTTCCTAGTGGGTCACTGTGACAGCTTTTCTCCATTCTGTTGTCTTTTTCGCAGTTTCCTGGTAGTTCAGATCACTACTCATACCTAGAATAACACTAAGGAAGACAATCACATTACAGACATAGTCATATCTTGTGACTGCAGTCAACCGAAGCTGTACACAATGAAACTGGTTGTCTTACTGAACTTCAGAAATCTTAATAATGGAAAATGTAAGGAAGAAACCTAATAAACAAACAGGAAAAAAAAAATAAGAAGAAAAATGCATAATCTCTCTCCGACAGATTGCTGTGTTGCTGAAAGCCACACATGGTGTGACAAGACATGGTATTTCATAAATATAGTCAGACCTTCTTAATGTTTGATTAATCCTAGGCAGAAAAAAAAAAAATCATTTTTGTGGGTTTTCCTTGACAAATTAAATAGAAATCATTTGTGTACTTTTTTTTTTTTTTTTTTTTTTTTTTTTTTGTGGCCTGGTGGAATAATAGGCTCAGGAGCCTGAAAATCAAGGATGAACTTTACTGTAAAGTTCATTGCCAAAAAAGAAATCCACTGTTTTGTCATTGCTGCATTGCAGAACCTTTTTACATTTTTGTGGGTGTAGAATAGTCAGCTGTTTGTTTCCATAAACAGCCTAGCTAAGTAGCAGATGTTTCCTTGGGCAGTTGTTCAATCTATCTAGAGAAAAAAAAAAAGAAAAAAAAAAAATTCTTTGCCTTCCAGGCTTCTGACAGCTTTGTTTCCAGCTCCTGATTTCCTTTCCCTGCTGAAATGTTCAACCTTTATAGCAAGCTTGCACAACAGGTGGGCTGTGGGTCTCTTGCAGCTTGAAAAAACATTTGTTTGGCCCATCAGCTGCTGAGAAACGTCATGTACTCTTTGATTTTCCCAGCTGCCAAGAGGCAGCAACAAGATGTCCAGCAGAAAATGCACATCTCCTAACTTGTCACTGATCCTTCAGAATGCATGTATCTCCTAGTCAGCCACCTGGTCATACACATACCAGGAGCAGACACATACCTCCACATACACACTTTGCCTCACAGGTCAGGAGAGGGATGGTACTTAGTCCAAAGGGAAAAGGAAAATGGGAAAATAACAATAGGAAGGAAGCTAAAATAATGTTCTTATGGGTTAGCAGAGAAGCAGCGATGTCACAAGGGAAAGTGAAAATGTATTTTCACTCTGAAAATGACATGATAAATCTGTTTGACAACACTGGCTCTTCAGTAAACTGAAGCACCTTTCTGCTAGAAGTCCCATGCAATAATAAATGAATAAGAAGCCATAGCATTTACTAAGCAGCAAGAAAAATTGAATAACTGTTGAGAAAGTGCTGATTCAATCAAAATTCAAAATTTACAAGTTTATGTGTGTATATATATTTAAAATTTCTAAGATGTTTTATTGAGAGAAAATGCAATAAAAATGTATAAAGAATCAAGTACTTTTATTTTCTTGGGATTAATTAATTAATACCATAGATAATATATGACCATTAGTTTACATGACATTATATAGTTGGATGACCTCATCTTTGAGGAACTATGGGACAAAATGGCATTGTTTCTGGTTAAGAGGAAGCAGGACAGAGACATAAATGAAACAACAGGAAGAAGAAGCCCTGAGAGAAAGATGGAAAATGACTAAACAGAAGTGACCTCATACTGGCCATCATAGCCAATATCATGGGAAGAATAAATGAAGAAATGTCTAAAGAAAAGACATTTTAGTTAAATTGACTGCAGAGAGAATTGATCTCTCACTTATCTGAAAAGAAATAGATGTCCTGTCATTTGAGGATATTAAAAACTGTTTTCAAAAAATAATTAGATAATTTGAGAGTAGTCTTGCACCAGAATATGTGTCTAATCTATGATTAGTAAAGAACAGTAATCTACAAACATAAGCTCAAATGAAACTTGATATTTAGAGAATTTAGGGCAATAATTCTGATGCAGTTGGACTCAGAAATAAAGAGAGAAAATAAAGTAGGACTAGAATAAGTGACTGAAACGGGCTGGACAAACAGACTGGAATCAGGCACTGGAAGACACTAAGAGGGAGCTAGTAATAAGAAATGTCTGGCTGACAGTAACTGAGACTGAAGCTGGGGGACCACATGATTTGGATTCACTAGACAAGAAACAGGATCTAGTGGCTGAAAAGAGATGGAAAGACATGGGACAGGAAACAGTTCAAGAAAGTACTGTGAATTTATGTGAAGAGAAGTCTCTTAAAGGAAGAAATCTTGACTAGTACCTGGATAGGTGGCATACTGATAGATATTTGGAAATCTCTGAATCTTGAATCTTGAATCTTGCTTAACAATAGGAGGTGCAAGAAATAAAGATGTTGGAGTTATGACTGGATATAGATATAAATATAAATCTTCATTTAAAAGCCTGATTTGTATGAGATTCCCCCCCCCCCCCCAAAAAAAAAAAATATATATATATTATATAATTTTTGTATATATACATATTATATATATATATATATATATATATATATACCAAAAAAAAAAAAAAGAGAGAGAGAAAAAGAGAAAAAAAAAAGGATTATAAGGCTTGGATATGGATATTAGGACTGAAACAGATGGCAGAGACTGAGAAATAAAGAAAGAAAAGAAAAATAAATCTTGATGAAGACACATTTAAAAGAGCTATGGGTTGCAAGAGAAATGAAAGGAAGCATGAAATGTAACCCAAGATTATACTCATTTATCTCAACAAATATCTGTAAAACCCTCATGTCAAAATGGTCGTTCCTTAGACCACACTACTCATGATAATTAATTACAATTCATCAGTTACTTTGTTAGTTTTATCAACGTGAATCTAAAGATTCAAGTCCAACTTCATCCATAAGGTTGTCAGATATCATCTCACTGTGAAACTTCTGACTTTTTAGTTTACTTGTCAAAAAAAAAGTAAGGCAAGACACTCAACTTCTAGGAAAAGCCAAAATTAAGATTTAATATATGAAAGAAATTGAGAAAGTTTTTCACACCTCTCCTGTAAAATATGATGCCTAATGATGAAAATGTTGTATAAAAAACAGATGATATATATAGCATAAGAACACACACTGACCCCTGGAGATAAAGAAAATATTGGATAGATATCCGTTTATTCAACTCCATCCTTGTCCCCTGCACTGAATGGGGTACCGTGCAAAATACAGTATCTAATCACATAATTAAAGATTATATCATGATGCATACACAAAGACAGCTGAACAAAGGTGCGGAAGACAGCCTTAATTCTGCCATTTCCTAATTTTGGAATGCTTGACTTTACAGCCTTGATAGTAGCCTTTTCCAATAAAGTTTTTGATCTCATAAGAAATATCACATATTTAGACATTCTTTTGTCCAAGATTTTTACATCAGAAATAGAACTGTATGCACAAGCCTCACAGAACCACCAAAAGTTCTTTTTCAATGTGGAAGTCCTTTAGATATCTATCTTTCAAACACATACATAGCAAGAAAGGATCAAAGAGTATCATTTGCTGAGATTATTACACTGATTTTGCTTGTTGAAAAATAGATTAAACAAGTTTCAAACCAATGCAGAAAACAGGTTAGGTTTTCATACAAATGACTGAAGCTGTATCTAACCAATTTTTATTAACTTTGAGGGCAGCTGCAGGACAGCAGGACAGCTTTTTTCCTAGTACTTAGGCGGTAAAATGTACACATTAGGTTCCTGATATGTGCAAAGTTAAATCATAATTTCTTTCTCACTCTTCCTCTGTAGCCTTCAAAGACCTTAAAAGTAACTTCACATAGGACTATGCAGTCAGTATGCTGAGTTGCAGTTGCTCTCTTTCTCTATTCCTGGATCTGTTCAACATTTCCATTTCCTGTCTTGTCCTTTCTGGGAGGGAAAAAGTCCCTCTGCTTGCTTGCTGATGAGATAAAAAGAGTGTGAGAGAGACTGTGAATGGAGTAGAACAGATGGTCCAGGAAGCTTTTATATGCATGGTAGCTGAATGGCTTTTTTTACAACATGAAGAGGTAGTGTGAAACCATTTAACATTATACCTTACTTTGCTGTTAATACAGAACTGTTAATACAGGACCTACAGAAGAGGTGAAGAGCTAGGATAAAGCCAAGAAGAAACAGTTTGTGGGAAAGGACTTAAAAAGCATAAGTTCATTTTGCTAAGGGACAGAAGAATAGGTAACAGACTCATTTGGAGAAAGGCTGATAACTCCTACAAGACAAAAAAAAAAAAAATTGCAGCAGAATAAGAACTTAGTGTATGAAAATCCATTTGTCAGAGAAAAAAAAAAATAAAGAAAAAAAAAAAAAAAACAGGAACAAATTTTGGGCCAGAGGAGAGTGTGCAGTAGGAAAAAACTGACAGAAATAGTGGAATAGGACAGGAAAACTTGGAGGACAGGCAAAGCGCAAAGGGTCTCTTGGAAAACAAAGACATTTTGGGAAAGAAAGAGCAATAATAGGTCTGAGAATTCATGGAAACTGAACAGGCTGAGGAGGAAAAGCTGTCAGTAGCAAATGATGAATCTGGCTTCAGAAGAAGCCAGCATAGGAGTATGCAGAATTTTGAAAAGGAAGCAGAAAAGTTACAGGATGAAGCAATCACCAGAAATTAGGAAAGAAGTGAAGAAAGTAAGCAAAACAGCAGCCTGAGATAGAGAATATGGTTAAGCTTCCTGTTCTTATCAGGACAATTTTGGAAAGAAAGCACTGAACTAAGAACAATTTGGGAAAAGGAAAACACGAGAGCCCATATGAAAGGAATGGTCAATGGGGAAGACTGCAGAATCAGATTTTTTTAGATGAATTTAGATAATGTGTAAAGGGAGCTGTGATTAAATACAGTGAAGATTATGAATGTATAGGATTTGGGAGGGAAATTACTGGGACACGGAAAATTAGGAATGCTGGACTTACGGAGGAAAAGAAAAAATAATAATGTAGGCAGACAAATACATGATAGGTAAGCAAATGAGGAAGAAAAAAAATCAGTGTGGGGGAAAAAAAAAAAAAAAAGTAAGAGTAGCAGTAAATGTCATTGTTCTTGTGCTTAGTAAGAGGTCCGGTAACAAAACAGTATAGAAAAGTCAAACATTATCTTTGTATGGTACCTTTTTGTGTGGGATGAGGGGGTCTTGGGAAACCGGATTGGGAGCTAGGCATAGGCATCTAGTGAACCTACAATATGTATGGAGAAGAGGATAATCTGCTTTATTATTATTTTAAACAGAAGCAAAAAAGAAAACATTTAAAACTTGTGTCTACACTAGTTCCTTGTAACTTAGTATCTGTTTGTATCTGTTAAAAAATATCTAAGTATATCCAAGACTCACATTTGGATTATCTATTATCTTCTTAGTATTTTACAGATATTCCAGGAAGCTGTTGTTTACCCAGTATTTCAAAGTAATAATAGTTATATTACTTTTTACAGTCTCATATACAAATTCCCACTTTTTAAAATCTGTTTAGACTTTATTAGACTTTATTCACTAAAAGTGAATTTGAATGAGTTGAGAGTGCTACATGATAAAAAAAAAAAAAAAAAAAAAAAAAAGAACATAACCTATTTATTGACAAATGCAGTTAACTTCTACACTTAAATTAGTCCTATTCCTTGCACACAAAAGTGATAGCTAAAATATTAACATTAAATACAAATTCGAGTTGACAAGAATCCTTTTATTTATAATATATAGAATCTTTATTCTAAAACATTCCATTGTCTAATATTTTCCTTAATGCTGAAATTATCCTTGGAATTTCAAATACTTTGCTTCACCACAGAATGCTGTAGCTCTCCCTTCTACATTTCCTTGCTTACTTACAGAATTGCACAGCATGCTCAATATAGTAAATAAATAAATAAATAAAAACTAATGATTGTAGATAAAGACACTATCACCCCAGACTTGCTTTGATACAAATAAATACAGGTATATATTTGAGAAGAATAAGAAAGGCATAAGTAATTCCCTACTAAGCACTTTTTCCTAGAACCTGAAAGCATGAATAAGCTTCTATTATGTTTTTTTATTAGAGAATATAATGTATATTCTATAGAATAATTCTTCTATTGTATGTACAAGAGTATATAAAATATATTTTACAGATAAAATGGAAGGATATCACTGAAATTTTGCAAAATTGGAAGGACAATTTTTGTTGTCTCTGTGAAAGCTCAAAAAAGTGTTGGAAAATTCCCAGTTTCACCCACTGGAAAGGTTTTGTAGAGTTTTGCAACTAAATTTTCCAAAGAGACCATCCATACTAAGCATCTTGGTGCTGAATGAAGCAGCTCTTTCCCTGCAACTCTCTATCCTCATTTCTGCAAGCCATTGTCATGCTATATATTGAAATGGGAACAGAGATCTTTGTTTATCTCTCAGTTCTTCTCTTTCCCAGGCAGATACAGAAGAAGAAACAGAATGTGTATAGACTAGTAGGAAATGTGAACTTGACAGTGAGGCAGGATAAATGGAGAATACAGATTGAGATATGTTATGAAACAGGAAAGTCTGGTAACAGGGAATGTTAATGGAGTGCAGAGTCTAGAAATGTCAGGACAAGAGAAGGAAGCAACAGAAATAGCCAGATAGATGAGAAAAATCTTGTAATGAAAGAAATAATCAGGGTGGCATGAAACTGAGTTCAGGAAAGAACACTGTAAGAATGGTACCTAAGGACTGGGAAGTTGGAGTGGGGAAAAGAACAAGATGAGAAAAGAACAAAGCATTTATGACACAGGAACAAATGAGATTAGTGGTTGACAAAAGGTGGAATTTGCATAGGAAGAGAGAAACTAGGAGGAACTGGGACACAGAGGTATAGGTGTAACATGCTAAAAAGGACACAGAAAAAGGAAAGGAAATCCTCCTTCTGGAGGATTGGAGCTAAACACAAAGAGTCCTGACACAGCATTACCCATCTGTTATCGACTGTTTATGAAACCTGTCACCCTATAACAGCTGATCCACAAAGACAATAAGCCCTGCAATTATATTTTTTGCTATTATGTTGTAAGGCTACATACACATGGTAGATCTAAAAGTTCCAAACTCTTATATGATGATTAAAGTTAATATATTAAACTTCAAAAAATTGCAGTCGATTAAATTAATTTCTTGTGTTTTTGTTTTTGCTTTTTGTTTGTTTGTTTGTTTGTTTTTCTTTTCCTTAAATATATATGTGTGTGTGTGTTAATACTGTAAAGCAGAGACAGGAAATGTCAGAATTAAGGTTGCCTTTGCAATATAATCCAAAATCAGGATCGTTATGTGGTAGTCTTTAACTAAATAATCATGATATTGATATAATCAATATTGATATTGATAATAATGTTATTTTGTGGGGTTTTGTTTGTTTGTTTGTTATATCCCCTTGAACCACCTTGGACAGATAAATCGAGGAAAGGTCAACATTACTGAGAATGTTGCTTATAAGACCTTGATTTCATTTGTTACAAAATTGGAAACATTAAATGAGCACAAGAAGGCAAAGAAGAGCTGGAAAAGAAAGGATGATCATGATTAAAAAGCTGAAGTGTTATTTCTACGTAGCGTGGGATAAGTCTTTTAGAATACATACTTCCAAAATACTTAGTTTGTTTCTGTGTTGCTCGTCTTATGAATATCTCAGTCCATAAGAGAACTGGATTCAATGGGAACAGTAATTTGAATACAATGAACACGTTTGCCAAAAATGCAAAGTAGTCTCAAAAATCAGGTCCTAGTTACTTGATAGTGAAGCAATTTATCATCTCTGTTTTTTTTTGACTTTCACAGATTTAAAATGGGAATACTCCAAACTATGCTTCCTTGCAGGTATGGTCTGAAGATAAAGTAATTAATGTTTGCAAGGAACTCAGACACTGCAGTGACTCCTGTAACAGAATGGCCTCTGAAGAAATTAGAAGTTTGTCTTTGTACCAAAAAATAAATAAATAATAAAATGTCTGGATGTAGTAATGTAGTCTGGATGTACGAAGTAGCATGATGTCTGGATTCTTTCTAAGCCAATAGATTGACCAATTGGTGCTTTGAAGCAGGCATGCATTTTATGGGAAGAAAAACAGGATTCTAGAACAACAAATGTGTCATAATATGTACCCACTTCCTAGGCAACATTCAATCTAGCATATTCTGACCTCTGCAATACGGACTTGGCAGACATAACATGCAATATAAATCTTCTATATACATGTATGTATATACACTTGTGTGTTTGTCCCACGTAAGGACTTGTTGCCTGTTTTGTATTTGTGTATATGGCCAAAACATTAAAAGATTATTGACTTTTTTTTCTGTTATTACAGACTCCTTGTGGTACACTAGTAACAACGCTTTACGAATTAGAAAAAAAGTGATTAAATAAGACACAGATGATGTCAAATGATACTGTTAAGATGTTTGACATCAAAATGAAAATAAAGGCAATTGAGAGTGATTACTGGTGCTAATCATTTTAGACTTGCCTTTGAAAAATGCACCTTCGTTTACAATTGAAACCAAATGTTAATTTTGTTTTTTAGTATTCACATAGGTAGCTTTAGCTTGTTAACTAGAGAGGGCATTACATGTATAACACAAATGCTATCTTATAAATTTGTTCTTTACTAGCATCTTGATGTTTGCAATATATACAAATTTAGATTCACAGGGGAAGTAATAAAGCTCTCTTTTGTATTTCATGTATAAGTTTACTAAGCAGATTTGTTTTATTAAAATGTAACTAAAGGGATGTGGTAAATGAAAGAAAAAAGAAAAAAAAAAAAAAAACACAAAGAGAATAAACAATGTATTTATTCTTAATATTCAGAGTAGTGTATTGAAACACACCTTTCAGTAGCTGCCACTGAATATTGGCTTGAAATTCTCGTCATGCCTTGAATGTTACCCATTATAACATGATAAATGGTTTAGCCATTCGTATCATTAAAAGGCTCAAAATATTTCTAATAGGCCTTTGAAAACATTGTTATCCTAAATCTAACTACACATATGCACAAAAAATGCATTCAGCAAGTCTAAGATTCAGCAAGTCTAAGATTCAGCCCGATATTACTTCAAATTCTTCTTTAATTCCACTGTATAAACAGAAATGACCTATTAATTTAAAGAAAATCTATCAACACAAAATGTATTCTCTCTTATAAACAAGCAAGATGAACTTGACCTTGTTTGAACTTGTTTTGATGTGGCCCAGATGGTAGGCTACATGCTTGAATAGCAGTCTAAAGCTGAGGAAAAACTCATATAGCAAGATCTAGATTTATAGCCTTTTGCAAATTCCTACCTTGTATTGTCCTTTCAGCATCTGTTCTGCCCCCGCTGCGGTCAGCTTCTATCTCTGGGGTCAGAGAGTCTAGAAGCATAGAAAGGTAAGACTGACACATATTTCATTCGATTCTTATAGCCCTTTTTACAACCTGTTACTCTAAAGCTGAATTACAATAAAATCAAACTTTGTCAGTTTTTTTAATGTTGAACAATGACTGGAGGCCAGGACAATTTTTTGTTAGACTAGAAAGATTAATGAGCAATAGGTATTTCAAGCATAAAGGTGAGAAGAAAAAGAATAATATTTAAAATAATATTAAAAAAAAAAAAAACTAATAATATAAAATTGTCCTAGTTGGGACATTCCCTGCAGTGAATTTACTTGCACATACTATATAAACTAACAAAGCAGAAAAGAGAGAAGCATCACTTGAAAGAAGAAAGAATTTCTTTTTTCTTTTTTATTTTTTCACACTCCCACCATGCTTTAAATTTTCAATAAAAACCACCTTCCCCAAAGAAATCCACTTAAATTGAACTTCCACTTAAATTGAAAGTTAATGACACAGAAGCAAAAACTAGCTTCTTACCATTTAGGACCCTGAGACTATCTGTTGAAGCTGCCTGTTTCAGCGTCTGTTCTGCTTGTTCCCGTCGTTTAGTCTCAAATTCAAGTGCTTCCTGCAATTTCCTCTTTGCCTTCTTTTCCTTCTTTAACCTTTTCTGAATTATTGCTAGGAAGAAGAAAATCAGTATACTCAAATTCAGATCTGAAACTTGGCTTCATGATTATATATTAAGAGTTCTAAGAAACAATACAACTGCAACAGTTTATACAATTATTAATTATACATTATACATGTAATTATACAGTAATTATACAATATCAACTTAAACTATTTGAAAGTTTTGAGAATCACACTGGGATATTTAAAGAATTACTGTTCTGTACCATGCTATTGAAAACTGTAGGTGATATTCAGCTACTGCATAACGTGTTTGTATTTTTTTTTCTTTTTTTTGAAAAAAAAAATGTGTTGTTGTTGTTTGTTTGTTTTTTTTTTTAATAAACATATGAGGATCTGTGAATGTCCAAATTAGAAAACCTTGGAACTAACAATAAAATTTACATCTTTCATCATCTGATGTAGATATGCCTCTGTCTCTGGAGCTGAAGTTTTTGAGGGATTAAGTACACAGTTTTATCTCTTGTAGCACATAGTATATGTACAGTAATCAAGTTCTCATCCATGGCTTCTCTCCTCCAACAGCCAGTGCCCCAAATGCAACAGAACCTCAGCCCTTGCTCTGCTGTACTCTTCACTCCATAGAGAAAAGCCCTCATTTTTCAAATTGTCCTCCAAGCTGCTGCTTGCTTCAAGCCATCCAGCCTCTTGGTGCCTGGTCTCTTCCTCGTATTTATCTCTTATCCATATTTGTCCTTTCTTTTATTCTTTAAAAAACAAACAAACAAAAAAAAAAACTTCACTTTTTTTTTCTTCTCTGACAGTTCTGGTCTCATTGATCTTGAAGAACTTATAACAAACTCTTGTTGGAATACCTGAACAGATCCCCCAGCCACGTAAATATTAGTTTGTATGTCAATTGTAAGGGAAAATACTCAGAAAGTAAGGAGTCTTCTAAAATTCAGTCTAGAAGGCACTAATTTAGAAAATGTTTTCCCTCTATCTTTTGTTCATATTCTACAAGAAAAAGGGTTACAAGATCAGTATATAAATGAATCATACAGGGGTTGTTTAAAAGAAGCTCCATTATGATTTTTTTTATATGTTACCAATGAGTTCTTTCCAAACTGCACAAACTGCAACCTTACAACCACAAAAATACAACTTGTATTGAAGTAACTAACTCCTCCCTAATTGAAGGAATATATCACAGGTTATTTCCCCAATGGAAAGGGTAATATGAACTTTTTTTCTTTTTTTTTTTTTTTCTTTTTTTTTTTTCCTACTCAGTAAAAGCCAAACTGAATCTCTTAAGAAATCACAAAAAGCCGTAGAGCACATCCACGAAACCTAAACCTTTCTTACATAGCATGTTTAGGGTTTTCAGAGACATGCATATAAGAAGCTTATTTTCCATAACAACTTCCTGGGCAACCTTTGCTAGAGAACCAGTTATTTATACATTAACTACAGAAAAATTATCATCACCAAAACCAGATATTAGGTGATACTAGATTTGACTAAAATAAATAAATAAATAAATAATCTAGCCCTGTATCCTGCTCCAAAGTAATCTCTTGAACATGTTTAGGGAAGAATGCTGGAAAGGATAAAAATCTGCTTCCACCAGTTTATGCACCCCATTTCCAGTAGTCTGTGCTGGTGATAATAATGATTTATTTAAAGGGAATTATTGCTATGTAATTTATATGCTAAGAATAACTGCTTCTTGGGTACTCTTGGATATTTTTTGTTGCTATACAGAACTGTTCAGACACAAAATGTATATAAATACATATCCTGTAGTGAAAATAGTTACATCCAAGACTTCGGAATTTTGGCTTTTTGTATATTTTGTATATTATTGTATATTTATATATATTTTATATAGTACCAACTACTTTACAGGCATATTGTCTTACACTGTCAAAAAACATCTAGTATATAAAGGCTAAGCTAAATACATTTTGAAACATTGCAGTTTTAATGTTTTCACTATAAGTACTTTGAAAGTGATTGCAATAAATGAGAAGGAGACATATGTTGCTTTCTGAATTAAAATGTCATCATGGCTGACACATTGTAGATGTGAATACAGCAGTCAGAGCCAGAATTAGCAAGCCCTTACTGTGTAGCTGCTCACAGAAGAGATATTATCCTACTTTCACTGGTTGATGAGACATCCTACAGCCTCACTAATTGGAATATTTACAAAGGAAGGAAACAGTACAGTAAATAAGCAGCACTGTAGAACATATAGTAGTGGCAGTGAAATTAGTGTCCCATCCCCCCTCTCTATAAAAAAAAAAAAGTAATATTTGACTTGTGTTAACATGACAAGCAAAAGACAGACATTGATACAGGTTGCCTTGTGCTCTTGTGCTGAAGATCCCATTTATCTAATGGACTTCGACCTGTGTGTGACAGAGTGCATGATTCTATGCTGTAGTTTTTTAAGCGTATTCGGGTTTTTTGTAGGGTAACTCTTAACTTACTAGAGCTATGGTACAGTTCTCTCATTTTACTCATGCTTCCATTAAGATGTGAAACTTTCTTTGAGACATGACATTTGCTATTTGGAAAACTAATGTCAGGTAAAGCCTCCTAAGCATTTTTCTATCTTTAATTGAAGAATAAATTCTCGAAGTAATTACAATCTGGCCTTATTTGTTTCTCTCCTATTTGGCTCTGCTCATTTTAAAGAATAATCTACTATTTTTCTTTGTTTTATACAGAAGTATCCACTATTAAAGATAGTCATCCTAATTAAATTCTCTTTACTATATACCATTATTAAGTGCTCAAACCATTCCTCTTTGGTCAGACTCTTTTACCAGTGCAATGTCATCATTAAAAGGATACATATAAAAGAAGCAGATAGTGCATAGTGCTGAGAATAACATTATAAAGTATTTCATTTCACTATCCTAAGTAAAATAAAGGACTATCACATGCTCTTTCTTGACATAGAACTTTGAGCAAAATTGCTTTTACCTAATTTTAACCAGTGAAAGCATGTGTCTAATTCAACCTAGTCAAATGTTTTTGGTTTAAACAGGAAGAGAAAGAAGTTTCACAGTGTAATTGACACCACCTACTTGTCCGAGAGCAGAATGTAGGAATCTCTTTCTTTATTGAAATAAAAGAAATTTATAATATTAGCTTAAATGAGGTGCTTAATTTCTATATGGAAAAATGCAAGTAAGGTCAGAGGGGTCCTCTAAAAAAGGGATATATGACTGAGGGGTTGTGAAACACAGAAGTAGATATGGATGTGAAGAATAACTGGGCCATTTTAGAAAACTTATTTAAAGGTGTAAGTAATGCAAGTATACTGACTAAAATAGGCCAGTTGTGGACAAAGGGATGATTCATTGCATAGTTGTGATAATTGTTAACAGTAGTTGTCTTTAAAAATGTATTATTATAAGTTTAAAAGGGAAATTAATGATGCAGCAGTCCTACTCTTTAATTGGTCAAGACATGATATAGAATTACATTGCTGACTTACAGGTAGAATGTTAATTAAAGGTATAATGATATTGGTCATGAATCCAACAGTTCTTGGGGTTCCTTAACTCAACAGTTCACAGAAAAATAAACTATAACTCTATCCCTGAAAAAATATTTATCTGACTTGTCATGTTCTGTGTTAAACAGGAAGCTAGCCCCAGAGGTTAACTGCTCCTTGGGAAGTAATCAGACAATACTAAAGAGCAATAAATAAAAAAGAAGAACCGTAAAGGAAGATGGGAACATGCTCATAATGCAAATAAATATGTAAATCACTATAAACTACCTTAACTTTACTACCAATGTTTTAGAAAAGTGTACTTATATAAATGTATATTATACATTTATATAAGTACACTTTTCATATATATACATACGATTCATATATACATACGATCTACTGTATACTATATATAACGTATATACTTTATATCATTCTAATAATGTAATGAAATTATAAAGAATTAATTAACAAATATATATATTTACAGTGAGTTTTTTTTTCAAGAAGAACCTTAGCTGTTCCTTCTATAAACATGTTTGAACTGCTGCATTATACAAGGCTTACATATTACTATTACCTTTATATTTATGACATACAATTTACCTAAATATGCAATGCATGACTCTATCACATAAGAAAAAAAATGAATTCATAACACCTTGCAGCTTTTGATTTGATAATAGTTGTGTTTGTATTAAGTAGATATTCCTTTTCATAATGATCACAACCTGACAAAGTCCACAACTTCTGCATTTATAATTGTGCTGTACATTTCTGATACGTTGGAACAAGTCAAAACAAATAAACAAACAAACAACAAGCAAACACAAACAAACAAACAAACAAAAATATATATCACACATACACAAGAAAAAGGCACGTTTGTTATAAATCTCATAAAGATCCTATGCAGAATCAGGATTCAGCAGGGTGCAAAATTTCCTGTATAGCAGTCAGCAGAAACATAACATAAGTGTAGGAGAAAAGTTTTGATCAAACACGGTGCTTGATGGAAAAATAGGTTTCCAGAGAAAATATATTTCAGGTATTTATGTTTGTTTAATGAAGATACCTCTGTTCTTCTGCTCCACAGCCAACTGTTTTTCAAGTGTTTCCCTCATTTCTCGTTCCCTGAAGAGCTCCATCTTCAGCTCTGTCTTTTCCAGTTGGACCTGTTTCTCTTGAGCTCTGGCATTGTCTATAGCAACCTTTAGTAGACCCTGTTCAAAGATAAAGTTGGATATTTTAATGTTTAAAGAATGTTAGAACAGCTGACATAATAAACAACTTCTGTTATTTATCTTTGATTAGTCATGTGAGATTTTACAAATGAAACAATCCTGTTACTGGGTCAAAGCCTCCCAGTTATCAACAGCAAATTTTTAATCCAGTTAATTTTAAGAGGTGGACAAAAAATCTGTAAAAAGTAGGGAGTCAAGCTTTCACAGATGACATAAACTGGTCTTCAACTATGCATATAACTAATGTGAAAAATTTATAGTAGTAGGTTTATTCTTCATAAGAGATTTAGAAACAAAACAAAACAAAACAAACTATATCAGCAACTTGCCTGTAACCAAAACAAAAATTTGTTCCATAGAAAAAAGAATTGGCAGTCACCCACAGAATGATAAATTCAGTCTCTAGTACTGCTCAAGCTCCTTATTGTTGTTAGTTGTTAGTTATTATTATATGTCATATTATTTCCAAGGAAGATTAAGTTATTGGGATACTAAGCTGAGGACATTCACAAAGCAGGAAGATCTCTTTGTCTTAAAAAGTCCATTTGTATATTAAAAAGTCCATCTTGTACAATTATTATCTCACAGCAGAGGACAAAACATAATTGTCTCTTACTTTCTTGACCTGGGATGGTCAGAAAAAAATCTACCTTTTTTGTTTTATTGTATCAGGAAATAATGATTCAGCCTATACTATTTTTTTCTTGAGAATTCAACTCCACAATTCCACAAATCTTTTCACAGGAAACAGACAGAACCTAGCATAGCTAATAACTAGTTAGTTAGGTCACTGAGATAAGCTATGAAAAAGAGGAGAGGAAATAGGATGGATAGAAATAAATAAATATGGACAGAAAATAATTCAATATTCCAGAAGTTTGGCTGTCAGGCTCTTGGGTGTACATCTCAATCTCTTCTCCTGAAGATATCATAATATAGTAGATAATTAAGCATGGCTATGCATATATGATCCTGTACGGATATGAACCTACCTATAGTATATCTTAGGCAAGTCTCCTCACAGCTTACCTCCATAGACCCAATTTAATATAAAGCAAAATAATGCCAATAAAAGAGACTGAGAGGTCTCTAGCAGGTATGTTAGGGAAGCATTCAGCTAAAAGAGAAGATGTTCGCAAGACCTGCTCTCAGAACCAGGTACTACAGACATGCTTACAGCTCGCAAATAAGTTCCCTCACCACTCAGGCACACTTCCTAAATTAGATTCTGGGTTTCAAGTTTTTTCACTAAAATTCTTTGAAATATCCCCCAAAGAACAAGTGAGAAATATGATACTTAAAAATGGAAAAAAAAAAAAAAAAGAAAAAAAGCATTCTTCATGTGTTAGTCTGCACATTTCTCCTGCTAGTCTTCCTAATTTTAATGACTACTTTGAAATCTGTATCCTTCAAACACCTCTTTTAATTCTGTTTTCAGGGCCTATTATTTTCAGTACTCTTCATCTTCATTCTTAAGTAAATTTTTGCCTCAAGTGTTTAATTCTCAGAGCTTAATTCTTTGCAGCTCTATTACAGTTCAGTCTATAAAGTCCATAGAAGCAGAGAGAACTAAACACCTTCCAAGTGCAAGGTCAATATAGTCACTTAAACAATATACACTATAGACGTATAGAACCACATTTGAAAATATCTGACAGGATCTCAACAGATGTGCTTACAAATATATTTTGAGTTTTAGCAGTTTTCTTTAAAAGAACAAAAAGCTATTATAAAATATCCAAAACACAAAGATATTTTGTGGTGAATGCTTAACCTCGGTGACTACTAAATAAAATTTCCTAAAGCTATATACAAAGTTCTGTACACATATACAAAGCAAAATATACTTTAAAACATTTATAAAAACTTTGCAATCTATTTTTTGAATGTTACTGTTCATTTGAAATCAACTTCCCCTACCCCATTCACCTAGGCTTACAACCATCATAAACTGTGGATGGTTGGTTAATAATGGATGTTTCTGAAATACCGTGAAATTCAGGAAGGAGCTATTTATTAATGTTTGTTTCTGATTTGTGCTTGAACTCTAGAATATTTTAATCTCCAACTCATCACTTACTAGATAGAACATGTGATTCACCCAAATCACTAATAAACTAGATCAAGTGAAATTATAAAATTATATGAAGGGTATTTGTTGATAAAAAGTATACTGTCAAATAATTTTAAAGCTACGAACACCCTCCTCCAAAATTCTTGCAATTCATCATATTTAACAATAAAATTGACCTGCTAAAATAACTGCCATCTTTACTCAATTCAACTACATTCTTGTACATGTTTCTTCTTCATCAGGAACGAACAATTAGTAACAAATGAAAGAGATCATTACATCAAGTGCCCTTTTAGATCACCCCAATTAAAACTTTAGTTTAGCTGTATTTTAATTCTAAGATACCAAATTCTAATTTTCTGCTCTGATTGCTCTTGTTGACTTATCTTTGAAAGATGTACTCTCAGTGCAAAGCCTAGAGATTATTTAGCAAGCTGCCAATGTTGGCACCACTTAATGCGTTGATTGGTTGTATTATCAGTATCAGTTTAAAATAAATTACTAGTAAATTATTATTGTCTTTGCCTGACAAAACACAATATTTTGGTGTTCTTTAAATATGAAACAATCATTATGAATAAACATGGAATATAATGCTAGTGTAGCACTGATGTGTGTAACTTTGTATTAAGAATTGCTGCAAAGTGTGAAGCGGCTAAAAGCGTATTACGTTTTCTACACCATACTTCCTCCTCCAACCTTTTTTTTTTTAAAAAAAAAAAAAAAAAAACTTGCTGCTAACATAGCTAATGGTAATACATTACCTATTGCTGCTGATTATGTCTGAAAAATATTAGCTTTTTGAAGCCAAGACACACTAGGGACTACTTATAAGCTACACAAAATTAAGTTTCATTTTTAGAAGTTAAATCAGTGCACATCAGTAGGCGTCCAATGTGAAAAAAAAAAGTCTGCATGAGAGCCAAACTGATGCATATGCAAAAGTACTGCTGTTGCCAATGACATCTCTAATGCAAAAATACTGGAAACATTCAATATCTCCCTTTATTTAATGCAGAAGGGGCTGAGAAAAGCAACTAAAAAGTAGAGCATCTAAAAATCATCAGTGCCCCTTGGAACAGGAATAGCAATTTCAGAGTTGCATGAAATTCTATTAATTCTCCCAGTGGATCATCTGTAAAAGATTATACAAAATGCAGTATGTCCAACTTGTATTTGCTATGGCTAATCCTCTAACCTGATATTAAATCAATATGCTGCCAATGACAATGGGAAATGCAGTGCAACACAGGGCATTAACAAAAGGAAAATATTTCCCTTTAGGGAAGGTCAGATGTTACAGAGGCTGGATAATGATGATTGTAGTGAACATGCTCAGGTTCCAGATTTGTTTTTAATACAGCATCTGGAGCCAGGCTTTAAACATGGGATGCTATTCTTCCTTTCTCTGTCACTGTTAATATATATATATATATATATATATATTATTTCAGTGTAATGTAAAACGTCGACATTTTTTCCCTGGAAAATTATAGTTAAATCTGGTTTTGGTTTGTTTACTCCATTTACTTGTTCTGATATTTTTCACTGATAAATTCTCCAGAAGTGTTCTAAATAAAAAGTTATGCTGATGTACGGTTGCTATTTCTTCCCATTCACTAACTAATACATATCTCTAATACTTCTGAAAGCAGCATCGTGTTAGGACATTCTACTGATCCCTTCGAAATTAAATGTTAAAGATATCTCAGCCTTAAAGCTGGTATTATCAATCACTATTAAACAACAACTATAATAATAATAATAATAATAATAATAATAATAATAATAATAATAATAATAAATGGTATATTTTCAAAGGGTAGGGAAAAAAAAAGTTGTATAGAAATTTTTCTCATTCTAGCTTCACCTACTGTGTGTTACAGGTAATAAACTTCAGTTAGCTACATAGCTATATATGACTTAAAAATGGCCTTACTAGTTAATACAGTGGTCTGCCTAGAATATTTTTGTTTCCAGCAATTTCCCATAGTGAGTGAAAAAAGAAAACTAAAAGAATAAGGCATGAATGTAGAGAAGCATTTCACATTTCCCATCAAATCTCCCAGCTTCCAGAAATTGTAATATATTAGCTATTCCTGCTGAAAACACTTGCAAATAACACTACTTCTCTTTTAGGTAGGAGATTGCATATAATTTGTGTGCCCTCATTATTGTTGGGAATTAAAAAAAAAAAAAAAAAAAAAAAAAAAAGGTTTATTATATATTGTATTAACTTTCTTCCACAGGTAAAATTCTGCAATTTATAACTGAGTGCCAACTTAGCAACATAAGCTAAGATAACACAGTTTGACTATCTCTACAGACAACTTTAGGAAGACATTTTTGTAGTATCTCAGATTGAGTATCTCCATCACAGGTAAAGGCATATTGTACAAATATAAATGATATTTTTCATTAACATTTTCTGTGAGGAATAAATTTCTATTGCCTTTAGCAGAAGACAAAAAAAAAAAAAAAACAAAAAAAAAAAAAAACAAAACTTGAATTAAAGCAGTAATTTTTACTTTATCCAGTGTTTGTAATACTTTTCCCTTGTGTATTTAGTTGTAGATGGAAACAGTGCAGGAGAGTCACAGCAATAAAGCTAGTTGTTTGCTTTGTTTTCATAAGGGAATTTAGTTGATAATCATGTATTTATTTTATTAATATAAATGGGATAGTTGCAACTTATTTTACATTTCTTTTAAAAAAAATAGCAGCAAATTTTGTCAACACGATACAGTCTTGACAGAGAAATGTAGCTATTGGTGAAACTAATTCATCTATTAGATATTAATAGAAATTTTTCTCTGGGTTAAGACTGAATATTCAGATTCTAAAAGCCTAAATTAATATCACTATTACCCAGGAATATTGCAGTATTATGAAAGGCTGTGGCTGTAACAGACTTTGGCATAACTGGGCCATGACTTAAAATGGTGAGAAGTATGAAAACATCTTTAGCCTTCTCACTAGTACCCACATAGCATTTTGCTGTGACCCACCTTCCATCACCCTTCATCCACTCTGCAGCTGCACATAGACTTCCAGAATTTAATCTGGAAGAAATCAACAAATATACATTGTGAAGGAAAAGATATCACTTAATCAGAACTCTCTCAATAGGAAAATATTGCCCCTACCTAATTTATTTTGTGTCTATTTGATACTTTGTTACAGTTAATTATTTATATCTCAGCAATCCCAGTAAGACTTATGTCTTCATTGTTCTGGATTCTGTATATTGTGATTATCTCCTCTTCAAATGTATAGTTAATTAAATATTAGAGTTGTGGTTTTTGTTTGTTTGTTTGTTTTGTTTTGTTTTGTTTTTTAATAAGTATTTACTAAGTCCTGATTTTTGCCGGGATAGAGTTAATTTTCTTTCTAGTAGCTGGTATGTTGTTCTGCTTTGGATTTAGGATGAGAATAATGTTGATAACACACTGAGTTGTTGTTAAGCAGTGTTTATGGAGAGCCAAGTACTTTTCAGCTTCTCACACTGCCCTGTCAGAGAGGAAGCTGGGGATGTGCAAGAAGCTGTGAAGGGACACATCTAAGACAGCTGACCCAAACTGGCCTAAAGATATCCCATATCATATGATGTGATGCTTAACAATAAAATTGGGGGGAGTTCGATGGGGGAGGCAGAGGGAGAGAGGAACACCATTACTCAAGGTGGGCATCAGCCGGCTGGTGGTGAGCAATTGTGTTGTGCATTGCTTGTTTGTTTTGTTGTTTGTTTTAACATTTGTTGTTGTTATTGTTTTCATTTTTAGGGTTCTTTTTTTTTTTTCTTTTCTTTTCTTATTAAACCGTCCTTATCTCAATCCATAAGTTCTTTCACTTTTCTTTTCAGTCTTCTCCCCATCCCACTGCGGGTTGCAGAGTAAGCAAATGGCTGTGTGGTGCTTAGCTGCTTGCTGGGTTAAACCACAACAGGTATTTATGGAGAAATAAAAAAAGAAATGTTTATGATATTAAAAAGCATCTGATGACAGCTATAGCAAACAGACTTATCTAATACTAGCCTAGAATTATGGATTACTGATGAGGCATTTTTCATTTACCTTTAATATGGATGGAAAACACAGACTTGCTTAGAATTTAGTGGACAATTTTAAAGACTGACTCAGACTTCTACAATGGAAGTAAGAGGACTAAGACACCAAGCTCAAGTGACAGCTGTCATCTAAGTTCTTCAATACCTTCAAGACTTTTTTGGCACTTTTTTTTTTTTTTTTCAAATATCAAAAGTGTTCACAAATTGTCTACTTACATACCCAAAAGCACCAACCCCATGGTCAGATTTAGGATCCCCCTAACCCTGACAAAGTTTAATACTACATTTTCTGTTTTCCATATTTTAAACCAGGACAAACATTACAGCTTCTGGAGACACCCATGTTCTCTGTGACACAGATCCTTCCTCTCACACAACTGAATAAACAGAGTGTATTACAACACAGGTATCCACCATTACATCCATACAGATTAGTGTAGACAAGGGTTGCTTGTCTATGTATTCATGTGATCTTCATAATCCTAAAATATAGGCATGTTCCATCACTGCATTTGGCAGGTCACCTAATGAAGATGTGCATTTCACAGGCAGACATATACCCATCCTATGAAAAGACACGTCTGTATTTTGGTTATGTGGGATCTTAGGAAAAAGGGAATGGTGTTTAGCAAAACTAAAAAACTAAAAAACTAAAAAACTAAAAAACTAAAAAACTAAAAATAAAAACTAGTCCTTGCTAGTTTTTAGCCTAGCTAGATTTGCTGTTATCTTATCTGTACTCAAAAGCACCTCAACAGCAGAGGTAGGGAACAAACTGTAGGCCAGATGATCTTTTCTAGAAAGTCAGATATGGTGCACTGTTGATAACTTCTGTCATTAATGTTAGTAGAGCTGGAACAAGAGAATGGTGAGTGAGCTTACTACTCCATGTCTTCTTTGAATCCACACCTCTGCACTGAAAAGGATGCAAAATTAACCTGGGCCAAAGGAAAATAAAGAGGAATTGACTCATGTACTAGAGGCATCATAAATTTCAGGTGGTACTTATGTGTTTCCTAATAAAGTCACAAATTATGTTACAAGCACTGGCCATAGTACAAAATTGTCCTGTTCCAAAAATCCTGTAAAGGAGTTTGAACTTGTAGTCAAATATGTAAAATTCACTTCTGAAAGTGTCAGTATCAAAGAGCATAGTTCACCTGTTTGTCTGAGGTAGCCTCCTCTCATTAGAAGAAACACTGAAAATGGAAACCATTTCTAGGTCACCAATTAAAGAAACTGTCACTGTTGTGTACAGGTTATTGTAACAGACTCTACTGTTTAAAGAGAATACTTAACTATTTCTACACAGTTAGGAAAATAATTATATATATAAATATAATTATATTTATAATGTCTGTCTATATAGAGAGACAGAAAAACGTTGTTTTGTTTTTAAGTAGTCCTGATGGAGATGAAATGTATGGGGAAAAAAAAATTAAAAATTATGTCTTGATATTATGTGAAAGAATTCCCAGAGCTCTGTGGGAATGATGTAGTGAGACATGGGAACAAAGTGAAAAAATCCAAAGGGCTTTAAAACCCACCTGTTTACCCTGACTGGTGATTTGTCATGATGTGGAAACTCAAATTAAGGAGCAGAAGTAGAAAAATAAAAATAAAAATAAAAATAAATAAAAATAATAAAAATAAAAATAAAAAAATAATGTCATGATCTTTCCTTTAATCTCTTCAACATATAAGATTAGTTTAAGAAAAAGGAAAAAAAAAAAAAAAGCAATTCCTGAATTTCACATTAACATTTTCTGTAAGTCAAAACTGAATGCATTCTTGGCAAATTAATCCTAGTCATTTATCCTGAAGTACTGCAGTACTTTCATATTCAATCACAAGATTAGCTAACCTGTTGATGCTGAATGCTCTGTTCATTAGGTTGCTGTCTAGAGACATTGAGTGCACACATTTGTCAAAAAAATTACTAGGAACTTTCCTGTACATGCATGCATAGCCAAAACATTACATACTTTACTGTCTTTCTTCCTCTGGGGAAAAAAAAAAGTTCTTTACAGATTACAACAGACCTGAGAATGAGAAGAATACTATATTTTGCAGAATTACCTTGTTTTAGAATTTTAATATCCTAAAAGCATAATCACAAATGCCTAAACTACCAGTTTAGGCAAATACAGCAATACTCAATTGATAGAAATTTCTATAAATTCTTAAATGGCGTGGTTGGTTTTTTTTTTGCTTTTGTTTGTTTGTTTGTTTGTTTGTTTTATGATCGGATCTCAAAATATCACTAATGAAAATATCATACAATTGTTTCATAAAACAAGTCTGAAGTGTCATAAACTTGAAGATTACTTAAGAGAGTAAAATGAACAGGATTTGGCCCTACTTTGTGTAGTGTTTGCTGAGTATAACAGAATTGATCTGATGCATTTACACAAATGAGCAGAAAAAAAAAAGTATTGTAAAAATTACTTTATAAGTTATAAGCTGCACAAACAAGGCTCATCTATAATGAATACAATATGGCTGCATTATTTCCTGCACTATCATTTTGCTTCTGCATGCAACATACAACTATATTGTTGCAAAAATTCCATCTGGAAAACATATGTTCATTGAATTTGTGGACAAAAAAGATCTTCATTCTAATATAAAACACTAACATCTTGGCTTCATGCTACACGCAAGTGTACACCTTGAACAATATTTGAATCAGACTGTACTGTACACTCAATAGACATGCTGACTACCCACAGGAAATCTGCAGAAAATTTGATAATACCCTTTGAAGTCTATTCTTTGAAGACAGTACTTTAAGTTAAATGAGCTTATTTATAAAAGAAGTGGTGTTCTTTTTGTGTGTGTCTGTGTTTTTTTTTGTTTTGTTTTGTTTTGTTTTTGTGAATATTTCTATGGGAGACACATTTCAAATAGCTTTAAATATCATTTCCACCTTGGCACTCCAGCAATTTAAAATAACTATTTATTAAAGAAAAGTTTCTCTGCTTAGTTAATGAGATAAACTTAAACAGTAAGATACATTTCATTAGCCTGTAATAAAAAGAGCATTTAAGGTAAATGTTGTTAAATGCACCAATGTCATTTTCACTGAATGCTCTGCTGTGGTTTAATACACAATCTATTTTTATGTACTGTATCTGACAGCTTCTAAATTCATTTTTTGTTGTGATTCCTTTAAATCTTAAATTACTAGAAAGTTTCAGTAAATTAGTTGATCCAAATAATCTTATAAACTGATTAGGCAAGAATGGTTGTATTAATTTAGACAAAACTGAACAACTGGCTCCTCTCCATCCCTTTAAGCTGCTGTACAGAAAGGCCTACCTGGATGTTAGTCAGAAGGGTCTCTATGGATGACAATCCATCTGGGAATAGAAATGGAGATGGAAAACCTGGAGGTAGTGGTTGCCCATGCCCAGTTAGAGAAAGTTTGTCAAGGCTGTCTCTTGCGGTTGGTGTGGAGAGTGGGGTCTCATCTGTATGTGATTGAAACAAAAATATAGAACAAGTTACGCTTGTCTGTTTTTATTAGACCTCAGTAATGGCTTCCCTAGTGGTTTCCAGAACATTTATTGCAAATTGGTTCCTGCTATCAGGAGAAAATGCTTTCTGCTGAATTTTCTTTAATGAAAAAGCTGTGGAGATACAACAAGATAACATTAATGAGTAACTTTATAAGCCTTTTAAATGCAGTCTCTAATGAGACTGAGTTTACAGTGCCATAGAATCTTTTTAAAACAAATATTATCTCACATATACTTGTGATAATATATTCAGACTGACTTTATGGGCACCTTCCCAATTATCTCATTTTAGTTCTTGTTCTATTTGGAGTAACAATAGAATATTTTCTAGCATGACATATATTGTGTATAGGAGAAGTATTTGAATACAAGGCTTCCCACACAATTAACCCTTCCCATTCTTAATGTTTTCATTTACATCTCAGAAGATTCTGCAACACAGAAAATCTACAGATCTTCAATGCATTATTAATCAAGAAAGTATACCTGATTCCCACAATGAAAACATACTCTGAACAATAAATGATATTAACAGCATGGTTACAATTACTGCCTTTTTTTTTTTTTTTAACACAAATATTTTCTAACAATTAGTGTTCAATTCCTTAGTGAGATCATAACAATCAGATTTGATCAGCTGTCACATCACAACAGGAAAAACTCCCCCAGCTTGAAGACCACTAAGATTAACATGTCACAGATAATCTGTGAATGGATTATAAAGTGCAGAAATTAAAAAAAAAAAAAAAAAAAAAAAAAAAAGATAGAGGCTTCAATACACTTTTTTTTTCTTCCTTTTTTTTAATATTTGAAATATTTTTAGACTACTGTTAATATGATATGGTATAGAAATTTAGGTCAACGTCTTTGTACTAGATGTTAATCTGAATTCTTCAAAAGGAAAACTATCTATACATATATTTAGATACATATATCTCTACATACTTTTCTTACCAAGGGCACAGTCATTAACTGACACATATTCATGTATCTCAATACAATTCAAGGGCATTAGAATGTATTCTTTACGTTATTACAGAACTCTGCACACCTGTTTGACTACAGAAGAGTTTGCCAGACTTGCACTATATGAAAATCTTGATATTATTTTCCTAAAAATAACTCTCTCTTCAAATGAGGTGTTGTATTTTCTAAAGTGAAAATAGTCTAAGGACAGGAAAATTTAAATCCATTGCAAGAGAGGGTTAAAGTTTAAGTTTCAGCAATCCTGGATAGACAAAAAAAACCTGTAACTCCAAGCCCCAGTTCATTCCAACAGTCCATTTCCAGCAACACTCCACACAGAAGCAATCTCTGGCAACCATTTTTAGGTGCAGTCTTCTTGTCCCATCTCTTTGCCAACTCAGTTGTGCTGGCCAGCACTGAATGGTGCTAGAGTAAAAGCCTCACCCATAATATCCCTGCACAGAAATGCTAAAACAGGCTTCTGGGCTTGTCCCACTTAGCTCTTTCTGTAGTTAGTGGAAAGAAACATACAGCATTTTAAGGCACTAATCCATCTGATCTATTATAGTCATCATGTGGATGCATCAAAAGGCAAATCTTCCTCTAGAAGTGCCTGCTGACTTTATGAGGAGCATCAGCTGACATGCTCTATGGAAAGGATCTGAAAAATGTACTCTATAAATCCATCCGCATAACAACATGGATATCTCTGTAGTCATTTTAAAACAACATACTGAAATTTGGCCCCAAAAATGAATTGTTTCTTTTCTTCACAACTTTTAAAATATTATAGACATATTCACCATATTAGAAAAAATGGATAAATAAGTCAGGTATTCCCAGGTGTCGATAAACACTGCACAGTACTATTTTTGTTTGCTGCAAATATGGCTTTCCCAAATGTTTCCTATGCAATGTTAAAAATAAATAAATTTATTTAAAATATATTTGAAATTTTAATATAAATAAAAAATAATAATTTTAAAAAATATAATTAAAAAAATAAATTTAATAATTTAATTTAAATAAAAAATATTTAAATTTATCCCAATTAAGGTATTGGATTTGCATGGTATAGAAAGAATACTATGCATCGTTGAATTGATTCATAAAAATGCAAAAGTATGCCATACGTTTGTCACAGAAATGGGCCAAAAATCTCTCATCCCTTCTGAAAAAACTTAAAATCTTGCTAATATTTTAGGTCTCAAACTGTCAAAATATTTTAAAACATACTAGATAAAATTCATCCACTTAAAAAATCCATAGATTTTAATATGCTTAAAAACTGTGCTGTTCCATGCAATTGTTGAGATACAGAAAGCTGCTAACACAGGCATTATCAGAGAATTTAGGCAAGGGATTATATTTTCTATTGCATACTTTAAATATAAATATATGTTGTTTACTGTACGTTGCGCATACTCAAGGCATGTTTGTAGAGGTTTTCTTAGCAATGTCTGGCACAATTTTTTATTTTGCTATTTTCCAATAGGCAAAATAACTCAAAGAAGTTAAAGTTATGCAGAATGGTATGAGCTCAAAATAACATCCAAACTCCTATGTTATAATAAATAACAGAAACAAATTTACACTGAAGGGTAAGACTAGAGAGCTGAACTTACTATGAACTTATTTTAATGAAACTTAGAAGAAAAAAAGTCAGACTAATGTGGCTTTGTTTTCTTGATGTCCCATGTGAAATAAACTTTGAATGTTTGTTTGGTTGAGCATTTGAATGTTTGAAACAGAGCAAATGTACATTATTATACACAGGAAGTATGAATATTTGTGGATGTGAGATAAAAAAAATGATTGAGGAAATCTTGAAAAAATGCATTTTTGAGAAAAACGACATAGTAAACACAGGCAATTAAAACATAACGACATATCTCAGTAGAAAAATAAAATGAGCACTTGACATTAAAGCATTTAAAAATCTTCCATTACTGAAGAAGTTACCTTTTCTCAATACAGTGGTATATCTTTGTTTCCAAATAATCATTAACCTAGAATCTTTTAAACTGTTAAAGAGGAAATACTAATTGTCATTAACCTACTGATGGAACAACAATGCAGAAATGATAAGACCTTGCTGGGAGACAGAGATCTGGCACTTTTAGTCTGAACAAATCAAAGAAAGCATATGAAGACAAGTCAGGGAAAGAGGGGAACGGGGGTCAATCTGCTACTCCATTGTCAGAGCTGGGAGCACAACAGTATTAGAACAAAGAAGTGTCCAGGCCTGCCTTTGCTTGTGCTGAGAACTGAGATGTTATAAATTTAAAATAAATAAATAAATAAATGCAAATAAAAATAAGACAAGCTGTTACTGAAACCTCTATAGTATCTGAACAGAGATGAATCTGTGCCTTGATGTAAGAACTAAATCACCATAATAGGCAAGTCTGAAAACAACACATATCTTTAAACTATTTTCAAATGCTACATCCACTAAACCCATTGTTCCGCATTTTCAAAAATTCACCTAGTTTTTTTCAAACCAGATCTTATCTGAACAGCAGCTGGTTTGGGCCAAATACGTCTAGGATTTTTCACTGTATTTGGTTTGTTGGCATTCTATTTTGTTCTTTCACTAGATATATGCAAACAGACATCCTGGAAGCTGTGACAGCTATTTAAACAATAACGGATGAATGGATGTAGCCATTCTGTTGTCTATGTTCCTAAACGCAAGTAGGATAAGTTGAGACTGGTCACCAATCAGACTGGAGAACGTTTATATTGCCAGGATTTGAAAGCAAGAGATAATGACTGGCTCAAAATACACTTCACAGATTACTGCCTTTCTGTAATCATTTAATGGCTCTTTGTAATGCATCTTTATGTGTTTGTTTTTGTTGTTGTTGTTTGTTTGTTTGTTTGTTTTGTTTTTTTTTTCTCTGTAAAATAATTCATATATGTTTGTTTCTAAAACAGGCCCATTCTTAGCATTTGAATGATGAAAGAGGATCCTATTTTCACTTTTTACTGTCATAAATCTGGTAAATATATTTTTTGTAGAAACAATCTATTCCATTTTGCAAATTATGATTTTGGTTTACATTGTCGAATATCCCTCAATAAAAAGTTTTTTCTATAAGTCTGTACTTCACCTTCCTCAGAGTTAGAGCTTTTAGGTTTGAGAAGCTCTTTTATTTAAATTATTCTCTAACTGTTGATTAATATTACAGTGGAAGAAGAGGGGTCCCACATTTACTGATGAAAGCAAGGAAAGACAGAAAGAAAGAAAGAAAGAAAGAAAGAAAGAAAGAAAGAAAGAAAGAAAGAAAGAAAGAAAGAAAGAAAGAAAGAAAGAAAGAAAGAAAGAGAAAGAAAAAAAGAAAGAAAGAAAGAAAGAAAGAAAGAAAGAAAGAAAGAAAGAAAGAAAGAAAGAAAGAAAGAAAGAAAGAAAGAAAGAAAGAAAGAAAGAAAGAAAGAAAGAAAAAGAGGAAAAAAAAGAGTGAGAAAGATGAGAAAGAGAAGATAGGGAAAGGGAAAGGGAAAGGGAAAGAAGGAAAGAAGGAAAGAAGGAAAGAAGGAAAGAAGGAAAGAAGGAAAGAAGGAAAGAAAGAAGGAAAGAAGGAAGGAAGCTTCTTGCTGAATTCCCATATCATTTGTCTGCTCTATAGTTTCCGGCCTTCAAGATTCACCCTGCACATAAGTAGGAACAATCTGAGATGATAGTGAAGATTGTTACAAGCTGTAAAAGGAATATGCCAGAAAACTTTTGCAAAACACTTTTCTTCCCCCACTCCCCACCCCCACCCCCCATTTTTAATGCATTTCAGTTTCATCTTTTTATGTCAAGCATAGTTCTCCAGGATACTAAAAATTAAAACTTTGCAACTGTGGCAAGCATAGTTGTGTCTGTACCGTTTCAAAGAGGCTGGAGTTCTCATGATTAACAGTGCCATTGTAATTGCTCTCCATCTAGTTCTGTTTGTTGGCTTGATGTGTTGACTTTGGGTTAATGAAATATGACTAAAAGATTAAAAGCTTACAATGAAAGGACCACAGCTACAAAGAATATTTCTTTGATGTATACATTGGACACAATAGCTTTGTACCTTTTTGCCAACACATATTTGTGCAAATATATCTTAGAGAACATATATGTCTGCATACCACTCATAACAATTACAGATAAAAAAAAAAATAAAATGGTAAGAGTAGTTTTTTACGACCACTTCGAAGGTAGGCTTAGATGGGGGAACTGCCCCATCTGTTCTGTCTGATTTTTATCGCTGAAAGTAAGATATTCTAACTTGATGCTTCTCCTTTTTGGAAAAGAGGAAGTTTTAGCTAATGCATTTCAAGTATTTCTTTAATCCTTTTAAAGAAAATCTAATCCCTACAGCTCATCATTCACTGCTGCATGGTGTCATTGAGCATACTGCAGTTGGAGTTGTCTCCATAGCAGCAAATAGGAGCCAGCAGGAGAATTACTCTTTGAACATACGATTAGGGACATCTCTTACTCACAGTTCCAGTGCTCTTCTGTGCTGATGCCTTAGAAGCCATTAAGCACAAATGAAAAAGAAATGTATTGCAGGTTAAAATTGGGACATGAGGATTTGGAAACTTGGGATGACTTGACTAGGAGACAGGGACTAATCAAGAACTGAGGAAAGCTGAGCTGAGAAAATAGGAGAGAAGGAGACTCAAGGTGGACAGTTTTGAGAAAAATAATAGGACTGTGATTATGTGTTGAAGGAATGGAGAAAAGAGCACCCAGAGGAAGAAATTTATATTGACTCAGCAAGAAATAGCAAAATAATAAAACTGTGCTTTTTATTCCAGTATATTTTGTGTAAGTAATTCTTGTAGTGTTTTAAGTGCTGTACTTCAGTGTAAATGAAATTTACTGATGGTGAAATCAAATGTATAAAAAACATGCTCTTTAAATATTGTGCGTTTTAGTTTTGTTAAGGAATTACTGGTATAACATCTTTATATACAAATGAAAAGAGTTGGCAAAGTATATCCAAAAAACAAACGTAATTAGTGGTGATGTTCCAGCTGTGAGGATTTCTTCAGGCTTTTTGGACTAGATCAAGTTCAGTTTATTCTTCACTTTACGTGTCCCTAGGAGAGCCTCAGAGTCAATCAGCACAACTTATCTAATTTTCTCTTTCAATAAAAGGATTACTTTAATAACTTTTATCTTATTTTGCAGCCTATTACTGATAAGGGTTGGGTCAAACAGTATTTACTGATTTATTTATTCTAAGGATTTCACAATATTTTAGAATAAATTATCATACATATTTTTAAACAAATATATTTTACTGTTTAATGAAACATTAAAGTGCCAGTGTTACTTCCACATTGTGTAATTTGGCATCATAATACGTAATGTTCCAAACAAAATTATCTTCTTTCTCTGTCATGGTAACAAAGATTATTCTGTTCACAAACAGAATTTTTCATACATTTTTTGAAGCGCATAAAATTGTTCAGACTAAAGTAAGATAGTCAGAAGTAATTCCAAAAAAATAATTCTGCAAATATCTGACAACTACATAGTAGAAGTATCTTGAATACCTGATGGTAACTAACAGTAACTAACCCTGAAGCAATACAAATTCCTATGGAAAAAATAATGGTTAGAAAGGTATAAGAAATATTTTTAATGACTTTTTTAAACAACACATCAATATAAATACAAGGCACTTGACAATACTGCAACCTGAAGTTCTTAAATAAGAGAACTATGTCCATTCTTTCTTTCTTACAGATCATTATATGCTACTGGCAGGTATCAAATACAGATTAAGGCCATCTGTGCTCTGGATGCTGAAAAAAAGGAAAAGCGTAAATGTATTCTACTGGTTCATGTCAAATATCCCAATTAGTACTCTGCTAGCTGGAGAGTATCATCAGCTAGGCAATACTGAATGAGTAAAAAAGTGTTTCTTGGCTTCATATCAAGAAGGGCTTCTGTGCATAAGTGTACATGTATGTAAAGGGTTGTGCAAGTGTGGTCCGTATAGGTTCATACAAGTGACTCAGCTTTTTTGAAATCATACTGAGGAGTGTCCATAATCATCTACACAGTAAAGAAATACCTGGAAAGAAGGAAATTAAGCACATTTGGTTAACTTGTAATACTCTGAAGATGAAGGTTTTATGGTAATGCCTGGAACTGCATTGTATTTACACACTTTTTTGTTTTGTGTTGCAGGTGTTTGGGTTTGTTTGTTTGTTTGGGGGGTTGTTTGTTTTGGTTCATGTTCAGTTAATATTTCTAATATTCACTCTCTTCAGGAAAAAATGAAGTCAGAAAGTCAGCATTTTCAGGAAGTGTATATCTGGCCATGTTGCAATTATGGTGTACTAAGCTACAGTGCTGCTGCTGCTTTGTCACATGGCCCATGTTATTGGTAGGCTGTTGACACCATGAATTGGATGGCCAAACAGAAAATGAATAGACAGTGAATGAAGTGACTGTGCAACACTCATCAATTGTCATTCATTCAACAACACATAACCAGTCCCACACCCAATCCCAAGGGTGCCAGTGAGCAGATGAGGTTGCCCAGGCATGTTGGCACCCAGTGTAAGGAGGCAACACAAAAGTAAACAGTACTGCACTTCACAAATAAATATGCCATAGAAGTTCAATAGAGAAGTCAGAAGATGTTTACACATTTTGAATTTGTGGTGGCTTAAGCTGGTCTTCCACCACAGAAGTCAGAATTAATTTTTATTATCTGATCAGAAATTATAAAACTGAAACTATTGATAAACTTAGCTATTTTGATAAACTTATGATAAACTTAAGTGTTTTGTTTCAGTTGACATTCATACAGAATGCTGTCATGTTTCTTCTAACAATTAACAGGAGAAAACATCAAGCTCTAGAAAAATATGTAAAATGCTCAGTGACCGTTCTTTTTGCAGAAACCCAATATTTTGAAACACATATGTTTATATTCTCTTATACTTCACTTTTCTGTAAGGCATCCAAAATATTTTAATAACTTCTTATTCTTTATAAGAAAAAATACTATCAAGTACTTATAATATTCAGATTGCCAATATATTAATTAGAACACTTAATGAGATGACCAGTCTGAAAATGCCTAGCAAGGCAGGAACATACTGAGAAAAGCTGATCCCAAGCTTTTTACATGCTAAAATTCCTACCCCACATGTACACCTCACTCCTACAGCTAAAATGAATAAGGTAATCAAAAAAATAAATAATGAGATCAACTCAACCAACACAACTATATGGGGATACTGGGTAGTAGGTTCAGGATTCTTGAGTATGTAAGAAAAAGATACAAATGCAGTCAAAGAAACCCTGCTTGAAAAAGAAAGTGACTATAAGACAGTGTTGGACAAGCCCTGAAGACATGTTTCCAAGAGGTTAAGGTAATTCCTGTTTTATCATCATCAGTTCAGTAGCATCCAGTCTGTACTTAAGCACCCAAATGGAAATACACACCCACTTTTTACAGAAATATGTGATCTAGTAACTCCAAGATCTTAACTCTTCTCATAGCCACTACAGTAATTTACATGAAAGACAAAAGGATGTAAAACATCTCATTTTGACAAATTCTCATCAGTAAGAGTACAGAGTGAGCGTGCTGTGTTTCAAATATGATGAAAATGTATACTATAGAGGCTTCCTTAGTTCTGGGGCTTAAAATACACATTCACATAAAAGATGGTCAATTATATTTAACTCACTTTTTAAAACATGCTTTTTCTTTTTCTTTTTCTTTTTCTTTTTCTTTTTCTTTTTCTTTTTCTTTTTCTTTTTCCTTTTCTTTTTCTTTTTCCTTTTTCTTTTTCTTTTTCTTTTTCTTTTTCTTTTTCTTTTTCTCTTTTTTTTTCTTTTTCTTTTTCTTTTTCTTTTTCTTTTTCTTTTTCTTTTTCTTTTTCTTTTTCTTTTTCTTTTTCTTTTTCTTCTTTTCTCTTTCTCTTTCTTTTTTCAAATATAATAAACATCCTTAATATGTCTATCTAGGAAATGGTTCCCGTAGTCAGATGCAAATGTTGTAGACAATAATTGATGTACGCATTTTGGATTATATAGTTATGATATCCTAATAGAAATTTGGCTGTCTGCCTATGGGCGTTCAATATGAGCTTCACAGTTTATAACATCAGAAACACTCTTTTACAGTATTATAGCTACATTTCTCAACCCATTGTCTATAGATTATATCTGAATATCTGCTTCTTACAGAAATCCATAACAATAAACAAACCAAAATACCTACACCTCAGAGTGCTCAGAAATAAAATTCACAATGAAAAGGCAAGCGTTTTTACATCTGATATGATTCCTCTTGCAATTCATTCATCAAACATCTGCAACAAGCTGCCAGAATGTGTCCATTAGTGAGATTTCTATGGCATTCACTAGCTTGATGCTCCCTGATAGAATAATGTAGAAGTTTTACCTCTAATGTTTTCTGCTCCATTTGAGGCATCCACTTTAAAGTCAGCTTGCACTTACTGCTTTTATTTTTGAAAACAGAGATATGGACTGCATGTCTTCATGTCTTTGAATATGTAATTTATGCTAATATATCAGAATACATATTATAATATATATATATTCTTTATGTTTTTATACATTATAGGGTCGCATTCAGCACTGATTTAAGAAGATAAAAAATAGTTTGGAGTCATTGTATAAGCTAAGTCAGTTTGGTTTATATTAAATACAGAAAATTAAAGTATTCTGCACAGCAAATATGCCTTGTGCATATTGGTAAGTTAAAATCTTTTCCAGGATCCAGTTTCTATCCTTCATAGAAATTAAATATTGCATTCAGACTTTTATCTACACTATATTACAACGTAAAGGAAATATGTATTGTAACTCTACTACAAGAACCAAGCTTTTTACTAATTCTGCTTCACATCAAGATTTATATAAATGCTTTAATATTTTATGGCAATAGCATATTTGAAGAAATATTTATTTAATTCCTTAAGCAATTATAATATAATTGCAATAGAAGCAATGAAACAAAATACAATCATAAGAGTGGTTCAAAAACTCTTTACTGCTTTATGATAATTTATGCATTACTGCCTAAACACACTGAAACAAATAGTACAAGCTTTATTATTTTATCCTGCTAAGCTCATGATACGTTTGTGGGTACTTTTATTCAGTATCCTGATAACAGGTTGGCTTTTAGCCCAGTTAGAAAAAGAGCAAGAATTGCATCAGGAAATGACTGCCCCAAAAGTTTTTGTGACCGGTTGCACTACAAAGACTGACAAGAGAAAGTCAAAGCAACCTCTGTGATTTTCTTCATTTTTTGAAAAGAGTATTGCTGATGCAGGCTGCTCTTTTATCAAATTCAAAATAAAATAAAATAAAATAAAAAATAAAAAGTAAAATCTAAATTATTCTCTATTTTTTTCAGAATCACTTTCTTTACCTTGTTTTTGTCCCAGCTTTCTATAACTCCGCACATTTTACCAATTCCTACAATCTTCTCATTTTTCTCAGTAATACATATTAGTTTTTTTTGTTGTTTGTTTTGTTTTGTTTTAGTTTTCTTCCTTTTTCAATATATGAAGAAATGAGCCTGCTTCTTGAAATGTCAGATCTATCTGAAGACCAGTAGAGAAAAATTACAGTTTAAGAAAAGGAAAAGATTGTTACAGAAATCTGAAAGGACATATTAGCCAAAATTATCTATCTATTTGCAAACTAAAAGAGGCTTGACTTCTCTGTGCATTTTTTTTCACATGAAAAAATGTAAGAACAAGGTATAAATTATTGTCAAAACTGATAAGAAAATGGAAAATAATGTCTTAAAAATACACTCTTAATTTGTTCAATTTTCCAATATTCTGGTATAATCCTTATTGGAGTAGTCCTGGATCTTGCTATGGTCATGGATTTTTTTTATTTGTTTGTTTGTTTGTGTTTTACAGTATAAATAATTCAAACCATGGAAGTTGTGTTTACTTGGGAATGCATAGGAAATAATCAAAATGAAATGCAGTGGTTTGAAATATAATAGCTGTTTTTCTATGCTACTTTACTGTCACTATGGTCTATAAAAGAAGATGCCACTATCTAGCACCACATCACTTTCAGCATGGAAAGTAAATAAAGATTTGCTGAATACAAAAGCAACAGGCATCTTATATATCTAAAAAACAGACCTTCAGCTGGCACAAATTCTTTCAGTTTCATAAAGGAAAAAAGGATGAACCAATGATCTAAGTCTATGCTTAATCTTAATTGCCCAAAATAGTAAGAGTACAGAAGCCATTTATAAGTCCAGGAATTGTCTCACAGTTCTTATACAAACTGTTACATTTGTGTTTCATGTTAAGATCAGAGGAGAAAGAAAGACAGCAAAGGAACACATTCAGCGAAACTTCACTTTAACCCTATCACTGTTTTTGGATGTTCTGTCTTCATACAGCGTTAAGGGTGGATTGTACAATCCCATTATACAGCAGATGTTAAATGCAAAGTAAAATAGTCAGTTGTAAATGATTGATGATTCTCTTTACCATTTCAAAATAAACCTTGATTATTTATATAGTTTTGGGCACTGCTTGAAAGCATCATATTAAACCTAAACAATCGATCCATTTTTCAATGGCTTTGTTGTGTAATGTATTATGTATGTTTTTACATTCTTCTGTGTAAAAAGCCCTAGTGTATGAGAAATGTTTAGAGTTTTGAGTGCTCCACCCAGTCCATATGGTAGGTTTGCTCTGTGTGTAAGACTTACCTTTTTCCACCAGGTCCATATGGCAAGCTTAAGCTAGCCAGGGTCTTCTATCCTCCACAGGGGCCATATGGCAAAGGGAACTCATTGAACACTCATTTACCTTGCATTGATACTTCATGTATCTCTAGCACATGCACATACATGCACACATATACTGATCAGATTGGGTAGAAAAGACTTAGCTTCTGAAAATCCTTTAGCCATATAATCAATACATTTCTAACAATATGTTATGTGATGTGGATTCTATTCTTTCTGTTTTATTAAAAACTGACAACTCAAATGAATAATTTATCAAATCATTTGATGAACTTATCTGATGGTTTTAGGTATTTTGACATTTAATTATGCTAACAAACTGGTGGATATTCATATAGACAATTCAGTATTGGTTTTTAATATCACTTTACAAGAACTGAACCAAATGCATTGAATCAACTCACTATCTGTGTATAGTATAGTTAGTGAACATATTCAGTTAAAGATTCATCTCTGTGCTGCCCTACTAATACTTCTTTTTAAATAGGCTACTCCTATGCCATTAGAAAAAGATACAGGGCTACAACATATGTAAAATAGTGGTATTGGTTTGGTTGATTAAGCACATGGATTTAAAATCAATGGAAACATAAGAACTTTAAATTGTAATTCATATTTTCAAAGTAATTACTCTAAAACCAATACTTGCTATAGCATTTACAAGTCAATCCAAAGTTTTGCTGTAATTCTGAATTTAGGAATCCCCAGTATTTTATTTATACAGGAGAGATAGAAACAATTTGTAGCATGTTTATAAAAGCTTCATTACACCTATAAGCTTATTTTAAAATGGAACAATATTCCCCAGCAGTAGAAATTTTGCATAAAACTTTTACTTATTTGTAACACAAAACATTATGAAATATATAAAAATTTTGTTTTTATTCATAGGCATTTTCATCTGGTTTCCTCATTTCAGTTTGTGTAAATAAGCACTGCATTGTTAAATGAATATTCAAATGTATCAGAGAACTTTCAGTGTTGAAAATAAATAAAAGATTCATAAAAGATTCAGAACAGGTATGCATGTACGTGTTTTCATAGTTCATTTTTGTATATAGCACTTATGTTTTGTTCTGCAATCAATAAAGAATGGAAGTGTTTTCCACATGGAATACATCTCATCATTTCAAAGGAGCCAAACAGCAATACATGTAAGTATTTTAAGAAACCACAAGTATTTTATTAAAGATTTAAAAAGTCTAACTACTATGGTCATGCATCTTATGCATCTTCCTCTTATCTTTCTACTTTTGATTATAGCCAAATACAACTAAATCAATGGACAAAAAAAAAAAAAAAAAGGTGTTTTAAATTTCAGGGATTAATAAACATGACCTCAAACACTTTGCCTCTAACCTTCATCATAGGAAAAGCATAGCATGTCTTTAGTATTCACTCATCCCTTTTGCTTACATTGTTCTTTTTTGATATATTCTCTGTATATTGTCTTTTGTGTGTTCTGCTTCTGTTTCCGCTGTTTCCAATGTACAAAGTATAGATACAAACTTTTAATTCGAGAGTTTGAGCAATTATGTGTATATGTGTATATGCATAATTGCTCCTAAATATATATATATATATAAAGCACTCACTTTGTAATCACTGGGGTTTATGGAATGCCTAAAAGAAATGAAAGGTAGACCCTGTCTGTCTAGGTTATTCAGACTCTGTAAATAAGCACCTAAATCTCCACACAACAAAGGAGAGAAGGTAGGTGTCTATCCTATCCTATCCTATCCTATCCTATCCTATCCTATCCTATCCTATCCTATCCTATCCTATCCTATCCTATCCTATCCTATCCTATCCTACCTTACCCTGCCCTACGCTACCTTATCCTATCCTATCCTGTCCTGTCCTATCCTATCCTATCCTATCCTATCCTATCCTATCCTATCCTATCCTATCCTATCCTATCCTATCCTATCCTACCTTACCCTGCCCTACGCTACCTTATCCTATCCTATCCTATCCTATCCTATCCTATCCTATCCTATCCTATCCTACAGCTGCAGTGCCTCTACCTAAGTAGCTGGACTCTCTCTCTTGTGGCTTTCACATTCACCTTCCTCATTTCATGAATCATGCAAAGAACTAAGAGAACTATCTGAGAAGCCTGTTTTTCAACAATGTAAATTTCACTTTAACTACAATGGGAAACAGAATAAAAAAGAAGATGCCAGACACAGAGATAGGTAGGAAAATCAAATACATGCTTGTTTAATTCAACTTGGAGAACCTAGTCATGTATAAAATTATTAGCACACTGTTAAGATACTTGACATAGTAGGATAGACTGCAATTTTAAATACATTCCTATAAAATTATGATTTTATGCTTTGTGCATTATCATTGAGTCAGTAGTTTTCTCTTTTGGGACAGCATGTTAAATTAATTTTCCATCTTGATTAAATTCTTTGTACATACATATATATAAGATATGAACCTGACTTCATAAATATCATTCAGTAGAATTTTGTTAGAGTTTAGACATATAGATTTGTATTTGAAAACCTCTGAAGGTTACAGGGTGAAACCTTCCAACAATATCTCCAGGTCTTCAGGGACCAAATCCCATTATGTGGAGTTCAGTGAAGAGGGTAAACACTACCATAAAGAAATACAAATTGCACATATTTCCCATTTAGCCAGTGTCACAAAAGTTCAGCATTTAGAATTCTAACCAGTTAGGACTTATTCTTGGAGGTCAAGTACCTTGTGAACCTTGTCATCTCACTGATGACATCATATCCCATCCATCAATTCTTTCAGAATCACACTTGCCATCTGCTCAGCACGCTATAATAACTTATTAGACATATTCACAGGGTAACAATCTGTACAATGACACTGTTATCTTAATGCTGGCACATAGAGAGATAGCAGCCATCGCTTCCCTGTCACAGCACAATTATTCTACCTTCCAACTTTAGAAGTTACTTGGATATTTAAACTTCTATTAAATTTTGTTGAAAAAAATAATTCTCAACAGAAATATATATTTTAGCTTTGTGGCTTTTTTTCCCATGAACTGATAGATTATGACTATGTCATGAAGTCCAGGTTGATATAACTGTTTTGCACCTTGAAAGTTTTTGTTTATTTTCTGGAATGCAAAATAAATAAATAAGAACATACGACATGATCGAATGCATATAAATAGCAGAGAAATCCAACTACTTATCTTCAAACTTAGTAAATTTCTAGAACAGCTTTTTATTTTTCTATCTGTTCTAAACAGCTCTTCCAGCAATTACTAGGCAGAAATAAAATATGCAGCCAAACTGCTCATACTAAGCATTAAGACTTTATAGAAATTAAAGGCAACATTTTTGTAGATGCATATATATATATCTATCTGCAGCATTTGTGAAACATGTTAATATCGACCATGTCTACCACAGCTGCTGTCAAAGCATTTATGCCTTAATAAAATTCCACTCTAACTCTCACTCAACCTCAAAAAATATTTTCAGAAAAAGGGCAATATTTATTTTGCATTACACAGAATTTATCCTCTGTTCCTTCTTTTGGCTCGTCATTTATTCCAGCTTACACTGTGATCAACATTGTACTAAAATAAAGTCAAGTACAACAGCCGCTCTCTGCCCATCAAAACTCACAGACGTCTGCCAAGCACTTGTAACAGCTGGTGTTACATTAATTAGTTTAAACTATTTATTTCATCCATCTCCAGAGCAGATTGAGCAAAAACATTAGAGATTATTCTAGCATCTGTAAGTGCCCTGCAAACATTAACCAACCAAAGTTAGAATATTAGTCATTAACTTATACTATATGTGATTTAATACTCTACACACTTATTGTAAATAAAAATGTCTGCAGCTTGACATAGCTCTAGTAAGTTTTCCTTGACTGACTTACAAATCCAAGTTTTAAACTTATATAAGACTTTGTGCCCATAAAGTTTCTTTATAAAAATAAAATATTACTAGAAAGCTATTATAATTCCTGGCAGCATGGGCCATTAAGCAATATATGACAGGGACTGGGTGACTCAGTGGATTAGTCGGAGGTTTTATGTCCACGGTTGGAATCCAGCCCTAAATACGGTGATCAAAACAGTGTTATCAAATGGTTGTAAAAATCTCAATTAAAATCACTCCTATAGCCTCTACTAAGATTTTTTTTTTTTTTTTTTTTTTTAAGTGGACGACATAATAGGTCTTTCACTACTGACAGAGTTCTCACAACTATCTTTTTCTTTTAATAGGCAGAGAATGGATGTTGGCAGGAGAATGTTGTTTACGAGAGGTCCTAATACTATATTCCCTACTCACACGGCTCAGGAACAGAAGCCAATGCAAGGATGGCAAGAGTATATAGCCACTGTCTATGGGCTTGCTTCCATCAAAAATAAAAAGCTTCCAGCACTGAACAATGAAATACTTAGTATGAGAATACTTATTTTTAGTGCCTAGGGCTCAAAAAGGAAATCAAAGTCCTGTACAAACTTCCAAGAGAGAATTCCTTCCTCAAAGAACTCTGCTGTACATAAATAAGGAGGGAAACAGAGGCATGGGGAGGTGAAGTGCTTTGCCCAAAGTCACACAAGAGTGGCAAAGCCTAAAATACAACCAAAGTCTCTTAACTCTCATCTACTTTAGAAACATTGTTTCTATATATCTGAATATATCTGAAATTTCCTGAAAGTATGTAAAAATCCAACAGCTTACTTCCATAAAAGGAGTTAAGCAAATTAAGCAATATATGAATTTATAATTATCAGATTATTACAGAATAATCTACTCAAGTACTACTGAGCAGTTTATTTTCTTTATTATTATTACACCATGAAAATATATATAACAACAATTTTTTAAAAAATGTAGCTACTAAAATTAACATCGGATTTAATTAAATTAAACTGCAAATAACAATCCATCATTTTACAAAACTATATTTATCTTCAAAAGATTTGTATTTACAAACAAATTTAGTTAACATTGTTTCACTATCTAAACAATAAAGTGAGAAAAGCAACCTGACATTTACATTTAACTAAATCATATAGATCATGATCCTGTGACATTCCAGTTCTTTAAAGCTCTAACTGAGTTGTTATGGCTTGCTGTGGCCATGTAGAAATGAATATAAGTGATAGAAACTGAAGAAGGAACTACCAGATATTTCCATTTTTCAACATTCCACCTCTGCAGATAAGATTTTATCTCCTTGCTTTATTTACTTTACACCTCTTCTTATCTCTCCTTATATATCTATGTGAATGCATTTGTATATATGCATGCATGTATTTGTATGTATCTGTGTGTATACTAATGATGCCTACTGCATTTTTTTCTTCCCACTGCAGTATATTCTCTTACTCCTTCAGACAAAAAGGCAGACACACAGTTAATACCAAACTTGCTCCAGACCATGCAAGAGAAAGTACTAAGGTGTATATAAGAATGGCCTCTTCAAACCATACTAATAGCCCTTTTTCATGCTCACTCTTTATTGGCCTCGACAGACAGCAAGATCCAGAGACTCTTCTATTCTTAGTTTCCCAGAATTTATAACATGCTACATCTGCCACATATCTGTTGGGTTACATGGATACTGCTATTCAATTATCCTTTTTTTTTTTATTACTATTATTTTTAGTACAAGGACTGTTATTCAAATAACTTGTTGGACAGCCTCTTCTTAGAAGACAAAAGATACAATCACAAAATTTCTCATCATATGAGACAGCATTCTGACTCGTGACTTCTCTCAGAAAAAAAAAGAAAAGAAAAAAAATATATATACAGAGTGCATGTATAACCCTGTTCATCCTGCTTCTAACGAAAAAGAAAAAAAAAAAAAAAAAGGTATACAGAATCTCACCACAGAATAATAAACATTTGATTCACTAATATTTTGTAAGTGTTGCTTTTAAAAAGCCTGTTTTAACCACTGTTCTTAACCAATCCTGACCACTGGGTTCTGTTTTCATTTACACCAAAATTGCTGCATAAACAAAGGCAGCAGGAGCCCTTGCAGAGATTTTCTCAACTCCCTCTTCAAATTCAAGCAGTATATTTCATTAGAAACTCTGTCTGTATAATACACTTCCTCCTCTGCATGCACCATTTTTAGTTTCTAAATACAACCTCAAGGGAATTGTGTACATTCAACAGGAAAGTGTTAACGTGTTCCCAGTTCAACACTGCTTTACCTCTTGCAGTGATCTGTTTAAATGTACTAAAGCTACCAGTCAATTTAGATTTTTTCCTCCCTCTATTTCTTTTTCCTTGTAAAATTCCTCTTTGTGCAATGGAAAAGTTAATTGTTAAACTTTGTTACAGAACCCTTTGTTCTTGCTGAAGTCACTTTGCTTGTCTCTTGTACTGTAAGGACACCAAATCCTAAAAGCTGGCAAGAATGCATATGTTTATTTCACCATTGCTCTGCAATTACTGAATGCCACTTAATTATAGCAACAGATGCTCGAGTGTAGGAACCAGAAAAATCAAACGCCTCATTTCCAGGTTATTTTTTTCCATTGCTTCTGCCAACAGCAGATGTGTGAGCCCCTTGTGCTCTGGCGTAAATACTTATCAAATCCTAACAGGTCACCTATGTCACAAACAACATTTCAGATGCAACTGTTTCACCTGATAATAGGCTCTGAAAATAAAACTGTGAGCTGTAAATACAATGTATTCGGAATGAAATGCCATAATGTGAAATTGCTTTTTCTCCAGCTACAACAGAAGTCCTTGACAGTTTTTGGCAGTGATAAATCACCCTCCCATTAATTGTCTCCTCTCTCATTGTGAGGTGAGCTGCTAAAAGGGGCAGTCAACAAAAATGACTTAAAGGACAAATTTTGGCAAAAAGACAATGAAGAAATCTGTCATTGCTAAGCCTCCAGTAAACTGTCATGAAACAATCAAAATATATGTAGCTGAAGTGTTTATGTCTTTGTTAGAAAGGTTATAGGATGATAAGTTTATAGTTAAAACAGGAAGCTCAGAGAAACCAAAGTCGTAGGCCCTTTAGGCATCATTTCTATGTTCTTTAAAATGTTATGCAAATCCCATTAGTGCTTCAGTTTGCACAGTATTTGCTGGTCTTACCAACCTTATTTTCTAACTCTTCTGCCCCCTCAGTCCAGACAACAGAAAGTCCCCCTGAAGGCACAGTGCTGGCTATAATACTTCTTGAATCTAGTTTCAAGATCCTTCCTTTTCAGTGATGTAAGTAATGAGATGAGTACACTTAGCACCTCACAGAAGTTGACTCTTCCTTCTAATCCCTCCATCTGGCTGGAATTTTACTGGAGTTAATCAGTGAGGTGCACTCACTCAGTAGTTTCCATACATTGTTCTAAGAAGAGGGAAACTGTATTTGCTGCCTATTGGACAAGCTATGTTATCAGCACCCACCCACCGATCCAGGATAGAGGAGTGTGAAACCATGTCTGCTACCTTTTCCTTAGAAATGACACTCACCATGACTCATTTCACCTCATGTGATTTCATTCTGTAAATAACTATCCCTCTGCAACTTTTAAACTTTTACATAGACTGAACAAAACAGAATCTCTAACCTCAGAATTCTGCTTTATAGCAGAAAGAGTTCCAAATTTGCCTTTTTTTTTTTTTTTTAATTATGTTAACACATAATAAGTAGGAAGGTGGCTACCAGTCTTTATGACTCTCGTGCTGCCTCTATCTCTATGGCTTTCAGACAGCAGATGGTATATTTAAGACCACAGGTTACCTTATGTGTAGGAGAGGCAGGGCTGTGTGCAGGGGAAGCTTGTCAGATAGACGCCTCCAGAAAGGGTAACATTTCTCCCTTTCTCTTTTTAGAAACAACATAGTGCTGTCATCTTCCTTTCTTTCTTTCTTTCTTTCTTTCTTTCTTTCTTTCTTTCTTTCTTTCTTTCTTTCTTTCTTTCTTTCTTTCATTTGTTGAGACTGTGAACTGAAAGTATTATTTTTTCCTGTTTTTTTTTTTTAATACAAAAAAGAAAATTTTTAATAATAATAATAAAAAAATCTCTGTTTACCTAAGAGCAGATGGCTAGAAATGTACCATAAGCACGGTTAGAAAATGATTTGTTACTAATGTGCCTGTCAAGGGCAAAGTCTGGAGTTTGGTTTTATATTTATTTGTAAGAAAATTATAATATAAATATAAATGAGCTGCATCACGTATTTAAACTAGACTGGACAGGGCACTAGAATATATATATCATGAACATTTCCTGCACCAGCAGGGAGGTGAACTAGATGACATAGTGTGTCTTTTCCACCACATACTTCTACCATTTCTGTATTAATGTAGGATGATTGATACCAAATATCCTTTTATACTACTATCCCTTTTCGCTCTGCTGGGTATTTGTATGCTTTCTGGGGAAGCTGATATCTTATGAGAATAGCTACAAGGAAGCACTAAAGGGGATTCTTCATCATGATGGTTAAGAACTGAGGAAAGTCACACGATAGCTTTTGTAGCCATAGCAGCTTTGTTGTCATGGCATGAGAATCCTTTGTCAGTTCTGCTTTAACAAAGGAACGGTCATCTAACATTGTTAGGTGTCTAATATAGAGCCTGCTTTTTTGACATGGTTATCAGAAGCTATTTTCTGTCCAGACATTTACACAGACCTTGTGTTATCCATGATTTATCCACGGTCTGTGTTCCTCAGTTGTGCTTAAACATGGCTATAGTTGTAGTAAATCTTGTGTTTAAACATGTAACTAGAAAGAACTGTATACTAGCACTGGAACATTAAACAATAATACTCCCTTGAACATCAGCATCATCAACAGGTTTCTGTCAGCCTGGTCCAGCAGTCCTAATGCAGGTATTTTCCCTTCTCCCCTCATCTCCCTCTTCAACCTGCAGGTCTCTTAAAGACTACATTATTGGGTCTCTATGGTCTCTAATTATACCAAGAGCAAATTAAAACAAAATAAAACAATCAAAACAAACCAACCAAACAACAACAAAAACAACATTCAGTTGGGAAGAATACACTGGATTTTGACAGGAAATCACACAACTTGTCTTTCAGACTGACAAAAGAGAGTTACAAAATGTATAAGAACGTTATATTACAAAATAAAAACAATCCAGAGACAACTGGAAGCTATTTCAGGAAACAAGTGTTGTCTTCTGAAAGAAAATGTAGCCCAATTGGGAAAAAATGAAGAAATTTCAGAAATCTGAATATTTGAAACATGCTCTAATCTTCCCAGTATCACGTGTGATTTAATTCTCGACAAATGCACTCTGTGTACTTAAAACACCTCTTGAATGATGGAAAATCAGAAGAAATAAAGTGATTGAAGTTTTTTTTGTTGTTTTCTTTTTTTGGTGATGAGCCAGTTTGAGAGCTTACTCTGAGCATATGGAGATAGCATATTTGCAAGTCCATCTCTGGAGGATTGCAAAAGGCCCTTAGCTTGTGAAAAACAGCAATGTTATTTTTTTTTAACGTTCCCTATATTTAGAGATTAAATCGCTCACTGCACAAACCCATTTGGAACAGGCGAGAAGGTGAAAAGGATAATCAGTACAGTCACTGGTCCGTGTTTCCTAAACGCTTTTGAAAACATTACTGTGTGCAGGCATAAAATTAGCGGCAGGACCTTAAAAAGGCTGGCATTTAGCATGACTTTTTGGAAAGTGACACCCTCATTTTTTTCTTGTAGGATATCATTAAATTTCAATCGCCCTATGGCAGTGCCTTTCCATTAATAACCAATTCACTGTGTCACTTTGGCTCTCCCTTGAAATAATGAGCCTTTGCTTCGCTTTAATAAATTTAAACATATTCTCAAGGCCAGGGAAGATAGGAAACCGCAGATGGGCTGAGAAAAACACGATTCATAAATCCTTAACTGCCTGAGATCGTTGAGAGCAAAACAAAGTAACACTCGTAAAATATTAAACAATCCCAGCTGTATGAGTGAAGCTTCATTAACAAAAATGGACTATTTACTGCCTTCAACAGAGCCTGTGGGTGGAAAGATTTAGAGAAATCTTCTTTAGAAAAACACTGTCATCCTCATTTTGATTCTTTAACCAACCGATGGCATGGTAGATACTTATTTTGCATGTCCATATGCAGAAACATTTTAGCAGAAAATTAATGATACTCTTATTGCGTTAAATAGCACAAATCATGTTTCATCATTTAACCAGGAGTGAAAGAAAACAGAGAAATTTAACAGATATTTTATACTTGAAGATTTTTTATGCCAATACGAGTAAAACATGACGAACTCTATTAAAGTCATAAGGGACTTTTTTAGCACTCTAAAGTAAACAGAGCAATATGAATAATGACAGAGGAATCAAGCAATGCTATTGCTTTTGCTAGAAAGGCTTGGCAAATTATTCTACAATGTTATACTTTTTCTTGCTTTAACCTTTTGTAATACAGCTAATTTTGTTTATATTTCTATTTGGTACACAAAGGAACATTTTTTTTTAGCCTACTTTACTATTTATTTAAATTCTACTGGAGTTTTCCTTGAGTAAGGATTCTGACCCAAAACACTTTTTTAAGCACACAAGGCTGGGTCTTCAAATTCTTGGACCTGATTTTTGTTCTGTCCAGTGAACTCCCACTGAATAACCAAAGAACTTGTGAGGACAACTCTCTTGACTCCAACGTCTGCCTGTAACTCCAGAAATTCTGTCTCCATGTAGGTCCTGCAGCTTCCCCTTCCTCATTGGCCCTTAGTGGAACTGAGGAGCTCCCCTCCAGCAGCACAAGTCAAAACTTACATGTCCCCCACAAGAAACAGTAGCCCATACTGTTCTCTAATCCCTTATCAAGCTTTGTGGAGGCTTAGAGTAAAACTAGAAGGGCTTATTCAATAATTCTGATTAGGAAGATTGGAAAACTGCCATATGGATAGCAAGGAAATTGTAAAATGTCCACAGCAAGAATAACCTTTCATGGTATCATGAAGGTTTTTTTCTTAAGCCAAGAATTGCTCATAGTTGCATACAAGTTTAAAGAAGAATAGAGATCAGTGTCAGTTTACTAAATGCTAGGAACCTGGAAGCTCTATCTCTAAAGACAAGCTGACAATTGAGTGGACAGAATGTCAATACTTTTAAACATTTCAAGGGTAAAAATATTGCTTTTTACAATCTGTGTCATATTTAATGCAAGAAAAGAGTTCAGATTTTTTTTCCTTTGCTGGCTGTCAGCCTTTTTTGCCTTTTATCCCAGTGAAGGGCAACAATAAAGTATATAACAAAAATTTATGGTGTAATTTTTCCTTAAGGAACAATAGGTTGTTTCAGACTAAATGCAAATACAGGCATCACAGTTTTCCATACCGTAGCTGATAAATATTTTAAAAAGCACTTGGTTTATTTATTTCAACATATTTCTCTTGTCTATGAGAACCATTACATATATTTGAAAAAGCAAAAATCCTTTCTTAATGCTCGAGGGGGCATTTTGACCCCTGCAGAGGCATTTCTCTTTCCTGTTCAAAATCCTAGGAATACACTTATCACTCACAGCTCCCACCAACTTCAGTGGAAACCGTGAACACTGCCCAGGAGTTATCACCTTATAATCATTAGAGCAGTCATTTCTGTGCTTTGTAGACTTTCACTGTAGCTGATTTGTATAATCAGGGTTAATCTATTCTGATTGGAAACATCCATACAGTAAATTTGGAATGAATTTGGACTGATGCTCATTCAGCTTAGTGAGTTAACACTTCTACAGATACACTTCAGGATTTTTGTTTTGCCAAGGGGGGCGGGGGGAGTGTAGATTTGATCCAGTGTGATCTGTATCTTTCCATCTTTCCAAGATCCAGCTTCTGTATCTTTCTTTATTGTGAGTTGTGGCAGAACCTATTTATTCTATCAGGTAATAGAAGGATTGGTGTAAAAAAAGCTGTGGTACAACATTAAAGCACAATCAGCAGCGGTGAGCCAGTATGTCTATTGCTGAGGTTACCTGTCTGTATGAAAGCAGTAATCAGGCCTTCAAAAATAGCCTTAGACAGAGTAGGAAAACAAAACTATTTTTGTCTTAAAGCTTTTAAGTATGGGTAAGAGGCAGGCAATATGTTGCTTAACTCAGCAGAGAAAGCTCTCATTCTTTTATCTGTACACCAGTAAGTACTGCTTTTTGGTTTCTGCTTTCAGAAAAGAGAAAGATATAACATTATTATTTAGAATTACAGTCTAAGAGTCTTAGACTTTACATCCTCTTACAAATTAAAAAGTAAAAGTAATCCAGACAGGATTTTTTTTTTTAATTAATATAAAGGATAGAAATTTCCCTTTAAGCATATATGAAAAAAAGAGAAATTTAAAAACATAGGTTATAGAATGTGTCCCATTTCTTCTCCTCCCCTCCCACCACTCCCCCGTGCTGGCTTATTTATTTATTTATTTATTTGGTTGGATTTATTGTTGCGTTATGACAGACTGAATGCTTTCTAATTTTCATTCTTTCAAGCTGATATCCAGAATGGCAAGGAATGCTTTTTTTTTTTTCCTATTGATACACTTGTCCTGCAGGTGCGTCCTCCCAGAGGACATATCGGTCTCTGCCCTATCTCTGTAAGACTCCCTTATCAAGACTGTCTTTCAGCGTAAGATATTGTGGTATTTAAGATGTAAATACTTGTCTACTCATTACTAAACTGAGATCACTAATTTTATTTCTCAAAATAACCAAAGAGCCAAAGGTTAATAACTTTTGGCTGCTATCAGTTTGCAATAGGTTTGGACTGACCACCTAGAAGTAAAGAAAAAAAAAATAATGAAGTCTTCTATGCTCCATTACCAGTGCTTTGAACCATCCAGTCACATGGATTTTGATGTTTTGAGAGAACGATAAGAATGTAGATTGGCATGAGAATAGCACATTAATTCAGCAGCTAAATGGTTCTTTGAGAAGATTCACTGACAGGAAGAAAAAGCATAGCTGTCTTTCTAAGTCCTCATCCTCTTTGGGCCTATACACATTTTCTGTGAAAAGTTGTTTCTCACCCACACCCCAGTTTCTTTCTTTTTTTTTTTTTTTTTTTCAAACAGTCTTTTCTCATCTAACATGTGAAACAATTGTAATGTGAGGCATGTGAGCAGAGAGCCTTTGCCACTGGGCCCTCATAAATCTTGCCAGTTCCCAGTGAACAACACCAAATATTTGCAGCTGAGGAACATTTGGTCTGGCTTAAATTAACATATCTCAGCAGTCAGAAGTCATTAAGCTTTGCCAGTGATTTGAAACCATTTTTCCATTTCAAAAGCGACACTGGCTGTTACTGATTTTTCTGGATGAAGAAGGTGGTAAGGAACAAAAGCAATGAAATGAGAATGGGAGATACTAATGAAAAAAAAATCATAAAAAAAATCTTTGAACTGCCTTTGGTAGATTTGTTATTAAGACTCTTTTTAAATAGCACAGCACTTATGTATAAGATCAAATAATAATTCAAGATGATACACATTAATTTCAATGGCAAATTATGTGATTTAAAGTCTGTGAAAATGTATACTTATTTTCTTCCTTAATCCCTTGTGAATATAGGCACTATCAATTTTAAAAGCTGATGAAAGCTTTAAATGAAAAACAATAATCCAACCTTTTTCAATTAAAGACTGCAAGTAGATTAAGCACTAGAGTAAAGAAATGTGCTGTTGTACTTTGCACAGATCACATTTGATACGAGTCTGTTCAGGAGGCTGGACATACACCTCAAATATAAAACACAGTCTGCAAGCAGGGGAGAAAAAAAAAGTTTAACTTTAAGCCCAACTGTTTTTAATAAGCCCAACTGTTTTTAATGAAGGTTGAATGTGAGTTCAGATTTTCCAGACATGTTACTTCTATATTATTTACATGGCACATAACTGCACTGGTTGGATGGTACATAAAGTCATCATTTGCAAATCCAAGAGCCACACAGTACTTGACTTGTCGAAACAAAACAAAACAAAACAAAAACAAACAAACAAACAAACAAACAAACAAAAAACAGTTCATCACATATTAAGTTAGGCTTACTAGTCCACAATTATATAGCTCTGTCTGAAGTCCATGTCAAAAATGTTTCATTACAAACTCTGAAACATGTGTTTGCCACTTCATATGATGATAAATATTGCAAAAGGTTTTGATAAATTTTATACACTGATTTCAATGCAGTTATGACTTCTAATTTATATGATAATCGTTATAACTGAATATACTTATTGAAATTAACACCTCTGGTAATTATAATTTTTCAGCCTCCGGTTAGTTTCTTTGATAAAGCTTTAATTGTTACTTTCAGAAGACATAGACTTATGCATTCAAGTTAGGGATCTGAGGGAACGGTATGGAGCTGAAACTGGGGAGGTTCAGGCTAGATGTCTGGAAAAGGTTCTTCACTGAGAGGGTGATCAGGCACTGGAATAGACTCCCCATTGCAGTGGTCATGGCACTGAGCCTGCTAGAGTTCAAGACATGTTGGGATAATGCTGTCAGATATATTTTGGGTGGTCCTGTGTGGAGCCAGGAGTTGGACTCAGTGATTCTTGTTGGTCCCTTCCAACTTGGGATATTCTATGATTCTATGAAGTTTATGAAACACCATTAAAGAAAACCCTGAGATTCCCAAACTTTTCAGTCTATGCAGCTTTAGTAAAATCAGTCCTGTGTAAGAAAAATAGATGTTCTGTTAACCAGATTTAAAAGGCAAAGAGTTCTAAAAATAAATTATTTAGCACTAACTAGAGTGTTTCATAGTTGCTTTTCTTTCAGGGGATTTTGATGGAAGGGAGGGAGGGAGGGAGGGAGGAAGGAAGGAAGGAAGGAAGGAAGGAAGGAAGGAAGGAAGGAAGGAAGGAAGGAAGGAAGGAAGGAAGGAAGGAAGGAAGGAAGGAAGGAAGGAAGGAAGGAAAGAAGGAAGGAAGGAAGGAAGGAGAGGTCTGCATTATCTGTGCTGTTCAAATTGATTATGGGATTTCTGTGCTTAACTACATGTAAGAGAGTAAAACATTGTATGTGGATACTAAAACACAAGAAACAAGACCAAAGTATTTAGGAATATGAAAGTACTAAAGGAAAGATGCCTTGTGTTCTCAGATAAATGTGTGTCTGTTTGTTGTTTTGTTGTTTGTTTGTTTGTTATATTATATGATCTTCCCCCATAAGAACACAATAAAATCAAGAAAGTATCTCATTTGTCCACTGCCTCTCTGCAGGCCATGTTACCCCTGAGCAGAAGAAACATTACAATTGTAGAGGAAATATTTATCGAGTTTTCTTTCATTAACTACTGTTAACATTTCCTTACTGATTTACAGAATCACAGAATGGTTCAGGTTGGAAGGCACTTTTGGAGACCATCTAGTCCATCCCCAACTTAAGAGTGTGTCCACATGGGTTTTCAATAGCTCCACTGACAGAGACTCTATAACTTGTCTTCCCCACCCTCACAATAAAAAAGCCTTTTCATATGTTTAAATATAATTTCTTGTATTTCAATTTCTGTCCATTTCCTCTTGTCCTTTTATTACTCTATTTCAGCAATCATTCCATCATTCTCTGTCTTTGCTATAATCTATTTGTAAATAAACCACATCATGAAGAGGTTCTTCACCGAGAGGATGGTTGCACACTGGAAGAGGCTCCCCAGAGATGTAGTCAGTGCACCAAGCTTGTTAGAGTTTAAGAAGCGTTTGTACTGTACACCTAGTCGCATGGTCTAAAATTTTGAGTAGACCTGTGTGGTGCCAGGAGTCCCTTCCAACTCGGGATATTCTATGATTCTATGAGACTAGTAAGGGTGTTTTTTTTGTGTGTGTTTGGTTGGTTGGTTGGTTGGTTTTGGTCTCAAGCTCTAAAATATAAACGTTGTCTCAAAATGTGAAATATTTTCCAAAAACTATACACTAATCTCATGGGAAAAAAACCAATCCTTTAAAACTTCAGGTTCAGGTTTGAAGGCATATAGGCATATAAAAACTCACAGAAGTGAACTTCCTGCTCCATCCACTTCCTGTATCATCTTTCATAACCCCACACATAACCCCACTGGTTGGCGACCACCTAGCAGGTCGCCAACCATTTCCTTGTGGATTATAAGGGCCACATTCTGCTCCCCATCCCCTTCCACCAGCTCAGGGTATTGGGTATCTAGAAAACAACTGCTGTTGCCGCTAAAGACTGAGGCAAAGGAGGCATTAAGCACCTCAGCCTTTTCCTCATCTCTCATCACTAAGTTTCCCCCCGCATCCAGCAAAAGATGGAGATTCTCCTTAGTCCTCCGTTTAGCATTGTATTTGTAAAAACATTTTTTGTTCTCTTTAACATCAGTAGCCAGACAGAGTTCCAGATGAGCTTTGGCCTTTCTAATTTTGTCCATGCACTGCCTCGCAACATCCTTATAGGCCTCCCGAGTGGACCACCCTCTTTTCCAAAGACTGTAAACCTTCTTTTTACTCCTAAACTCAAGCCACAATTCTCTGTTCAGCCAGGCTGGTCTTCTTCCCCACCAGCTTGTCTTTGGGCATGTGGGGACAGACCGCTCCTGTGCCATTAAGATCTCCTTCTTGAAGAGCACCCAGACTTCCAGGACTCCTCTGCCCTTCAGAACCGCCTTCCAAGGGACTCTACCAACCAGTGTCCTGAACAGTTCAAAGTCATCCCTCCAGAAGTCCAAGACAGAGGTTTTACTGATCCCCTTCCTGGCTTCACCAAGAATGGAGAACTCTACCATTTCATGGTCACTCTGCCCAAGACAGTTTCCAACCACCACATCTCCCACCAGTCCTTCTCTGTGAAGAGAAGGTCTAGCGGGGCACCACCCCTGGTAGGTTCACTAATCAGCTGCGTCAGGAAGCTATCTTCCACACTTTCACGATTTCACAACTTTTGTCAGCTGCCTGTAGAACTCCTTATCAGTCTCCTCATCCTTGTTTGGCGGTCTATAACAGACCCCCACCAGGATGCTTCCCTTGTTGGCCTTCCCACTGATCCTAACCCATAGGGACTCAACCTTATCATTCCCAGCCTCAAGTTCCACGACATCAAAACTCTCTCTGATATAGAGAGATTATTAGAGAGATATTTTTTTTTTTTATTAGAGAGATAGAGAGATTATTAGAGATTATTATAGAGAGATATTATACTCTAGTAGTCAGGTATTTTCCTCAAAAGCACTGTCTAATTGGTTAATCAGATACATCTTTTTTCTCTTCTCTCTCATATGGTAAGCTCAGGCTTCCATTATGTTCATAGTGTACTGAACAACAATATTCTGGATGCTTTATTGTATACACACTATATCCATGTGTATGAGACTGTATAATATGATTGCATTGGGATTATTTGATTACCTTTCTCAAACTTCAAATGTGTAAACATGGTTATATTAGTCTACATCACGGATTCTCATTTAGAAAGATTTAGACATTTTTATATTTCTGGAGCTCAAATAAATATCAAGCACAGAAGATACTCCTTGAGGCTTGTAGCTACAAAAAGTATTTTATGCAATTTATAATGCCATAGGAATACATATGATGATGAAAATAACCAGAGAAGTAGAGGATATGACTTTTATTTATTTATTTATTTATTTATTTATTTATTCATTCATTCATTCATTCATTTGGAGACATCATAGTTGTAACTTGTGGGAGGATCAGTCTACAGTGAATTGTGTGGCTCTATTATCAGCTATGGGGTAAATAAATAAATAAATAAATAAATAATAAATTCTACTTAATAGACCTGACAACAGCTATTTAATTTACATTGTGAGATAAGGACTACTTCTTTTAAAATTATCTCAACAAAGCTGAAGTTGGGAAGAGTTAATAACTGAAATGTTCAAGTTTGAAAGAGAGAATATGCAGAATTTATAAAATGTTTAATTCTCATGTTATATCTGGTGCTGTGTAGAGGACTTCTAGCCTCTTTTGCATGGAAGTAAATGTGTTTTTATTTTCATTATTTTCCTTCCCAAAATGAAAATGAAAAGAGAAAGAGTGAAACTGAATAATAATCATAGTTCAAGCCTTACAAAATTGGCGCTAGGTAAACAATAGGGAAAATTACCAAATGAACTTTAGCTTTTGCAGTATCTTTAGATACTGCAAAATACTTTGGATTTTTGCCATTTTAGACAGATGTTCATGTGTATAGATAATGCTTACAGAGTTCAGATTTCTAAAATCTACTAAAATGGTTGCTAATTTTAAAGAAAGTAAAACACTGTACAGTAGGTCTTTCATTTCAAGTACAGGTTACAGTTTAAACATTCCCTGTGAAGTACATGAGCAAATGATAGAAAGTGACAAATTTAGCCTACTTAGACAGTCCCCTTTGTTTTCTTAGATGTCAGCTATTTGAAACAGTTACTTTGACGCTGGAACAATTTTGTATCAGCAGGAAATGAATTAGACATTCTTTAATAAACACATAAAGAGAAGCTCTACAGATACTTGTTTAAAAGCAACAAATTGAAGCATAAAACTAAAATGCACGAACTTACTTTCAGGCAAAGAGTGTGGAATTCAAGTATGAATGCAGCCATTTTAACATGTCCTGGCATATAGTAGCTACTTACATTTTTATAACTGCCCTCTCATTTCTGTGGTCACTATTATATTTGTGGAGATGTTTGCATCATAAATTAGTTGAGTATTAAAAATAATTATTTCATTAAAGAAGGTAATACAGATTTAGAGAAAAAATTAAGTGCAGAGAAAGCCATCCACATATTTTTTTCCACTTGAGTTAGCTTTAACTGCAGTTGTAACTACACAATGTATATGATCTTCAGGATAGAATACACTTTTTCATCTATAAAACACAGTGGTAGATAGAAAAATGCAAAAAGAAAGTAGATGCTATTGAATGGACCTCAATTCTTGTATGAAATTATGTTCTGTCTTTCAGAAAAGAAACCTTGGTCTACTCATTCAGAAGTCCCACTAATGTCATCCTCCTATCAAGCCTAACAATTTTGTTACAGCGGCTACATTTCTTTCAAAAGTGTGAGCTATAACAAACTGGAAAAAAAATACCCCAAACCAACTCCTAAAAAGCTGCTCATGTGTTATGTAAAAAACAAAGTTCTCAAAATAATTCTTGACTTCAGACTTTTCATTCTGATAGACTAAGCAGGAATTTTAACCTTTTCTTCACTGTATCTGACCGAGATGATAACAAAGTATGTTATTTTTAGTAATCAGTATTTTTAGTACATTTAAATACTAAGAAAACCAATGTTGATAATGAGTTCATTTAGTTGAAAATAGGAATATTATTTTAATATAAAACAGAAGCCGTCTATAAGGAGAGAGTTCAAAAACCTCTGTTCTACTGCACTTTTTCTTCTACAGAAGTCTGTATTAAAATGGTTAAGAAATCTTTTTTCCCTATATTTTTTCAGAACAGCTGTAATTTAGACATGGAAATTTTTCAAACTTAAATCAACAGCAGAAGAACTTGATTGAGTCTGTATTAAATTGTGCTCTGTGTTAAGTCAGGTAGTCCACACATCTTGTATTTCTAATTAAAATTTTATGTAGCACTTAAAAATATTGTACTATAATATTAACAGTTAATTTAATAATTAAAATCTTATTTTTTCACACTGACTTCATGGCTGGTATTTACTTTAGTTCCATATATCTGTATAATGCAAGTGAAAAAACTTAGGGTATTTTTTATTAATATTATAAATTTTACTGCGCCCACCCACCCACATACACACACATAAACACACATACACAAACACATAAAGCTTGGCCAGGAAATTAGACATCTTATCTGTGAGCTTGCTAAATAAGGACCAATAACCTAGGTCTGCAGTACTCTGTGATAACTGCTTTTACAAAATGAAATTGTGACTTCTTCACAGCTTAGCTACAAGTAGGCACTATCAGTAAAACTGCATTTCAGTGCAATATGATGGGACGTAAAAGATTTCAACATCTGACAGGAGAAAATGAACAACTGATAAACAATCTTTGAAATGTTCTCTCACTGCAAGGCATGCTTTTGATGATGATTTACATTTTTATTATTGTTGACTTTCAGGATGGAGCTGATGGTTGGCTAAACATACAATAACTGAAAGAACAAACCACATAAAATGCAAAACAAAACAAAACAAAACAAAACAAAAAAACAAAAAAAAAAAAAACACATGACTGGCATCATCTGTTTTAAAAGCTTTCATTCATTTTTCTCTTCTATTTAAGTATTCAGTAAATTTAATTAGAATTCAATTTATCCAGAAAAAAAATATTTTAAGTTTCTAATTGCAACATAGTAAGTACTCTAATTCCTCTTGCACTTTTCTCTTCCCATTGAAAAGAATAATTAAATTCTAATTCTCCATCTACTGTGCAATGAATGAACTACTACTAACACTTAATGCTCCTTTAAAGTCTTTTGTCAACATTTGATTTTGTATAATAATCTCAGACCATAGCTGTAGGGAAAAACAGTATGTAACTTCTGAAAGATAATCATGCTGAAATGTCATTGAATAAATCATCTGGTTTTGAAACTGTTACTTTTTTGACAGTGAACTCATCAAAAATTTCTTGGGTCTGCACTGAAAGATAATGGAAGAAAGAGTCACAGTTGTTTGTTAATTCAGTTAATGTGTTCAGCTGAGTAAATAAATTGGAGGAAACAAAAATATAAGGAATTATTTTGTTTTGCTGCTTTGAAGATGCTGCTGTTCAAATGTTTGTTGGTTTGGGTCAATTTTTCATTTATATTAATACAGATAGTTATTTTTAAAACTAGCATAACTGAAAAATGTATTCTTTATACATTGAAAAATAATTTAAAACATTTTAGGTTAAACCAGTGTTCATTTGACTAAATCTTCATTCTCCCTGTAAAGTCCATTTAAAATTGTATGATTGTTTCCTACCCATGCACAAATTAAAACAAAAATATTACTACCAACAAAGCTTTATCTTTTAAACAGAACTGGGTAAATTAAAAAAAAAAAAAAATGGTAGTAAATGATCATACGTTTACCTTAGTTCTTTAAGATTTTAATTACAAATTTTTTATGTCAAATAATCTAAAACAGATAAAAGGAAAAACAAAACAAAACAAAAAAAAAAACAAACAAAACAAAACAAAACAAAACAAAACAAAACAAAACAAAACAAAAAAAAAACAAAAAAAAAAAAAAAAAAAAAGAAATTATAATTACAAAAAAAAATAAATGCTATGATCATGCTGAAAATAGATCGGACAAAAACAAAAAGTTATTCTGAAGTCATAGAATCATGGATTATTCCGAGATGGAAGGAAACAACAAGGATCATCAAGCCCAACTCCTGGCTCCACACAGGACCGTCCAAAAATCAGACCCAACGTCTGACAGCGTTGTCTGAGCTTTTTGAACTCCAGCAGACAGTGCTGTGAACACTGCCCTGGGGAGCCCATTCCAGTGCCCAACGACCTTCTGGGTGAAGAACCTTTTCATAACACCTAGCCTGACCCTCCCCTGTCCCAGCTCCATGCCATTCCGTTGGGTCCTGTCGCTGTCCCCAGAGAGCAGAGCTCAACGCCTACCCCTCCGCTCCCCTCGAGGGAGCTGCAGGCCGCCATGAGGCCTCCCCTCAGCCTGCTCTGCTCTGGGCTGAGCAAACCAAGGGTGTTCCTCTTAAGTCTTAACTCCAGACCCTTCACAATCTTTGTAGCCTTAATTTTATTTCTGTACATATTTACAATTAAAAATTGTTCAGTATACTTTGGTGTTTGGGCTATAAATTCCATTCCTTAGTCATACCTATTTGTAAGTGGGATAAAGTTGTATCTACTGTATTATACCATTTTTATCAGTGCTCAGAAGCAGTGACACACAATTCACCTCCTAGAAGCAAGGACAATGATACTACAGTTTATCATACAGGCTATTGAGATGATTGTCTAACACAGGTGTGCATCCTAATTTCTGTTTGGATTGTTCACATAGTCAAAAACTCACAGATGGCTGTTGGTAATGTATGCACAAAGGGAAACATGGAAGAACAGTGACTTTTTTTTCTTAAAAAAAAAAAAAATGTAGTTGGTTACAACCCCTTTTCATATTATAGATTTCAATTTTACAATAGTGTTAAGTACAGCACTTATACACCAGTTAGGAAACATTTATTTTATTTATCTGTCTATTAGATATCTTAGAATACAATTTAATCTTGTTTACAAACAAGTTTAGAAAATAATTATTGTCAAAACTTATATTGAACTTAAGCATAAGAATTATTTTGCAATATAAATAATTAATATATTCCTTTATGTCTTTCACTTCAAAAATTATAATGCTTAAAATCTGACTGTCTAATGTAACAACAGGAATGGATGCCTGTGCTATATAGCTGATGATAAAATGAACATGTACATTTAAAACTGATAACTCACATTTCTGTTTAGAAATAGACAATGAAGCAAGTCAATTATTCAGCTCCTATGTATATTTTTCTGTATGTTTTGTACATCCTACCTTGCCTAATAGCTGAAAGAGAAATCCTATCTGAGCGGCATTTTGCACGAAGGCATCAAGCACAAACTGAAGATGATGACTGCTTAAGGGCTCTCCAGAGACAACAGGGCTGTGCAAAACCAAAAAAATCCACTTTTAGTTAGCATAAGTTTGTGTAGTAAAACTATTGACTGGTTTTAAAAAAATATTTTCCTTTTGTATAAACAGTAATGGGTAATAACTGTGTGCAAGAGACCATCTGTAGTGCTAGAATACAAGTTTAATGTGGCAGGACTCCCTTCAGGTGAAATAAATGGATGAAACCTGATCAAACATTTTACAAGAAATCCACCAGAAGTCTGGGAAGGATACAATAATAGGTGGTTAGAAAACTTCAGGTTGAAAGAAATCCAATTACTTAAAATCAGAATTTGTACAAAGAAAGGGAGTCTGCAGATTTGCAATGTGGGTCTTAAACACTTTGGATATTAAATGAAAGCAAATGAATTGCAGGAATCACAGATGAAGATGACAGAATCATATGTACTCTTTCGGTGCAAATAAAATACGTCGATAAAGTCATGGCTCCAAAATCCTTCCCCTCTCCCCCCCCCCCCTTTTTTTTTTTTGAACTTTGTAGTGCTACACAAAAGAGGGCTGTGATCTGATCTCTGACCATGTGGTGAAGTGAGATTTTCTCGTGTCCACATTATTTAGTGATTTAGTGCTGGGAAGTTTCTAGAGCAGATGTGTTTTGGAGGGATCTAATTGTAGCAGTCAAAACAGAGCCAGGGTAAAAGCTAACAGTTAAGCGGTATGGACAATCAAGGATTCAGTGCTTAAGCTCACTACCTAGCTCTCTTGTATTTAGCAGAATTTATGGTCTGTTACATTGTGGCTTAGCTATGTAACAAAGGAGAAACGTGCCTTGAAAATGGAGTTAAAATGTCACTGAAGTTCTAGTTTTATGAGTTCATACAATATAAAATGGACATGCTTTCACTTTTCCACAAATCACACTACTACAGACTGAACGTATGTAGCTATTTGGTTTGAAATGCAAAACCTGCATGCAGATGAAAACTACTTTCAATTCAAAATACATATATATTAGAGTGTATCTTTGTTGAACAAATTTTAAAGCTCCCTTTTCCCAGTCACAGATTAAAAAGGTATCAGATACAGGTCTTCATGTCAGGAAAACCAGAAGACAGACACTTTGGATACAGAAAAGAAAACACACATACTCTAAGTTCATTATTTTAGGAGGGTAGACTAGACTGTGTATAGCTGTGTAAATACTTTCCAACAGATTCCTTGCATGGAAGAGGTATGTTGGAGGGCGGTTTTTACCAGAATTATAATATAAAATATCTCTTTAAATATCTACAGGTTGATTTTTTTTTAACTTCATTGTGGGTAATTTGAGTGTTCCTTGACTAAGAAAAAAAAAATGCAGGACAGCAATTGCATTGGCCAGATGAATTTCTAAACTTATACGTATTGGTCCTTAATGTGATACAGGATGTGATTGGTTAGATTTCATACACACTGACTTCCATGTGTGTCTCCTATTGAGGCAATCAATAATGCATACTCACAAGGCATATACTATAACCTCCTGCAGCACATTCAGAACTTTCCTGTGCTCATAGCTGTCAGATACCCAATGTTTCTTGTAGTCATTTTCCGAATGTTGAACTGGTGAGAAGCATTCCCAGAGGGGGAGACTGTGGGAAAATAATTGCCTCATATTTAATGAAAAATGACCCGTAATAAAGTGCTGTTGGTTTTATATGTGTGTGTGGTTATTGTTGTTGTTTGTTTGTTTTGTTTCGTTTTTCTCTTGTTTTTTAAGTTGATGACAAGCTCAGAAATAGTATAATGTAGCTTTGGTAAAATAAATATCTCGTTGTCCCAAATTTCAAAGTGCTGAAATGTCCCAGTTACTAGTGATAACTTTAGCAATTGTTTAAAGCAGTTGAGATATGTCTGCAGGGCTACAGTGGTGAGCCTTTTCTCCTGTGTACAACAAATAACTTACATTGCCAATCTCCTTTTGTCTCACTGCCAAGGTTACAGCCAACGAACGATTTTTCCACTTTGTTAATCTGGCATTTCTGGAGTTTTTTAGGAAACACAGGAAATTCTAGTGCCTAGTAAAATGCAAGTCATTTGTATAACAGTGGGCAAAAATATCAAGTGTTCTGCACCTGCTTTACACTCCAGCACTGTAATTCTGTAAAGTAAACAGTAGATCTCAGGGTCAGATTACAAATTCTAGTAGGCTGTTTGCTAGATTGCCGCTTTGTTTAACCTTTAAGCTTTCATTTAGAAAGGAGAAAGTATCATTGTCACACCAAAAGGGCAGTTAAAGAGTTTTAATTAACTGTGGAGGTAATTAGACCTCCCAGTTTAACAATTATCTGACAATTCTTTTCTCTTGTAAGTCCTTTAAAGGTGCGCAGGGTTTTTGCTTGTTTGTTTGTTTGTTTTTTATGAGAAACAAAATTCATTTCATATCTAGATTGAAAAAAAGTGGATGGAAGACTATGTAGAAAGAAAAGCTGATTCCACTATGAAATTATCTGTTTTCTTTTCCTAATCTATTAACAAGTCAAAAACTATCAGTTTCTCAACCACCATTCCCTGCCAAAGTCCAATTCTAATTCAATTGATCTGTTTAATATTCCCTCCCTCCAACCTCTTAAGTTTCTGCCCTGTTTGGCCCATTGTGATATTCACACTTGTAACAAAAGTGAAAGAAAAGCTTCCCTCACCTTGTTTCCCATAGTGTTTGCTGTTGACAACTGTAGTTTAATGAGTGCCTGTCCTTACAATTATTTGAAATCTCTGAGCCATATATCTGTCTCCCTACAGAAAACAGGGTCTATTTAGTCATGGGAGATATTGCTCATCAGTTTTGATTCTCAATTTGTTTTTAAGATGTTTTTAAGATGTAAATATACTTCAAAAAGCAAGTACGTAGGTCTTTGAAGGCAGAAAATTGAATGTAATACATAACTTCATTTAATGGATCATCTTTACTTAAATTAAAAAATAGAAAATAATTAAATTTTAAAAGGGGGGGAGGCTTTTGTTTGTTTGAATTAATTATTACAGTTTCACCTTAGTTAACTGCACAACAGGTGTGGGTTGGGGGCATATCTCTTGTATTGCTCTGTTGAAACCAATTTCCCATAGACCTATATTCCAAACCAATCTGTTACTGCACATTTGTATGCATATAGAATTATGTTTTACCTTCAATGCCTTCTATGTGAAGCTTGACAATTGTAAGATGATTAAGTATATTTCTCACCAGTACACAAGAGGATAAAGACACCAAATTGAGCAGGTCACCATAAAAGTAAAAGAAGGGTGACAGTGACAGATTTAAGGGTAGAACCTATGTCTGTACATATAATATGTGTTTATTTCACCAAAATATGTTTGTAACATTTAACTATTACAAAATGCCTTTTGGACAGATAGATATGGTTTTTTAATAATATAAACCTATGCAGATTTTACTTCAATTCTCTTACACTTAGGAAAAGAAGAGAATTCAGATTGTTGGTGACAAGTGAATTATCATGCTTTATATTGTAATTGGAAGTTGATATCAAAAAAAAAAAAAAAAAAAAAAAAAAAATAAAAATTAAAGAAAGGCAGGAGAAAGCTAAAAAAACATGAAGAACTAAAAGTGCTGAAATGATGACAGGAGTCAACCAAGAAAAGAACAGCATTTAGCCACAAGGATTTTTTTTTTTCTCTTTTGGTTGAATTTCAGCGTAAAATAAAAATGAAAAAAGAAAACCAACATTCAACATCATCTCAGGAGTTTTAGGTGCCACCATAAACCTCATGAGATTTACTCTCATTTTATTAACCTCCCCGCCCCCCCCCCCCCAATCATTGTGTAGTTATAAGCCCTGTGAATTCTCAGTTGCTTATCATTTATTCTATGTACAATAAATCCTTATTTGTAATATGCACCATATAATGGAGTAGTAAATATTTTCAATTAGCTTTAGTGTCACAGTCCTCAAAAACTGATGCATTTATGTTAATACAAAAGCATACATGGAACATTTTATCATGCATTAGAGATTTTAATCAGGTAATCTGCACAGCATCTGGAAACCTAAGCAGAGGCAAAGTCTGCTATAACAAAGGCACTGTAACAGTTCACCTTCAGTGAAGAACAATAATGCATTATTAAATTCACTTTCCTGCTCAGTGGTTACACTTAGCTGACCACAGCAAATTTGCTCTCTGCCTGGTCTTCACAAGTTGGCAGAAAAATAGATTCTGTCACATTTAACGGGTTCTGAAAATGACAGGATGCCTCTCTTGGTTTAACTATAAACCATAATCTTTCAGAAGTAAATACAATTACAAATGCCTTTTGTCACGTAGTTCTTAGGAAGGATATTATATGTGGGTTATTTGACTAGCAGATCTCACTATGTACTTGAATATCATTAGAAGGTAGAATTGATATTGCACAACAGCAACTTCAAAAACGAATCAAATTTATATCTTCCTTTGATCCTAAATGACATCATAATTCTTAGAAAACAAAGATACAGATTTCAAATTCCTTGAGTATGGTCAATCTGTTATCAAGAAATATTACTCCTTAGACTAACAAGAAAAAAATATAAAAAAAAAAGTTCTCTTGTATCCAAAATAATGTTTTAATCTTAGTCTACATCGATAAATCACTTCCTTTGTTTTACGTTTGTCTATTTGACTGAGGGAACTTTTAAGAAAACTGCAAAAGATTCAGTATTCAATGGCGAAAGCATTGATTTGGAATGCAGTTATCAAAAGATGGCATATTTATATACAAAGAGACTGATTCATTTTGGATTTTGGTGTGCAAGGATTTTATCATGCTTGCAGCATGATAAAAATCTGCTTCATATGATGACATTCACTTTCAGGTAGAGGTCTTGAACCAGCACTTCATACCACTTAAGTCCTGGTGAAGTGCAATTTAGGTCCAAATTAAGATCCATTAAAGAGCTTTAATTAGCGTTGTGTAGGTAACAAGTTTAGCAATTAAATTTTTTCTCCTGTAAGCACTTCAATTCAGATAGTTTTATTACAAATATCTTAGCTATAAAGTGAGAATTATGTAGACTCTTGGAAACACAGGATTAGATTCTAGGATCTGTTTCATTACTTTCTCCACTACAAAAAATTAGGCTTCTTAAGTCATCAGAAGGAACTTTGGTATTACAATGACACCATTTCATACAAGTCACATAACACTCAACTCAGTCATCTTCCCTTTAACTGGAATTACTATCTTGTGTTAGGCAGTCTGTCCATAATATATTTAATTTACTTGTCGACTCTGTACACTGAGAATCTAAAATGGCACAGAAAGTTTCTAGCTTAAATCAGCCCTTTCTAAGAACACTGGTACTGCTTTTGGGACAAGAAGACAAATTAGGATTTCTTAGACTTTGAATGGATACTTCTGGTATTGCTGATCACCCTCCAGCAATGAGGTACTTATGACCTCCTTTTAAACCATTAGCCACAAGCTAGACCTTTTTGCCACTGATGGACAACAGTGATGGTGATGAAATATTACAGTTAGACACAAAACTATCTCAAGATGTAGGAGTTTCTATTCCCTCTGTTGTCTGAGAAAATTCAATCACAATCATTCAATCCAGAAATTTAAGTCATTTTCTGTGAAGAAAATCCTATCTTTTTGTTAAATCTGTTCCACAGATAAGTTCCTCTTCCAAGAGCAAAGCAATATAAGAAAAAATAAGACTACTTCTTTACTTGGGCACTCTCCTAAGCACATGGAGACCTGAGTTAAAACTACTGCCCCACTTACCAATCTACATCAAAATATTCAGTACAGAAAGCAATAAGCTTCAGTTCTTTCTCATAAAAAGAAAAGTTCTGATCACTAATTTATGCTTACAGCAATGCTCATGGTCCCTTTGGCCATCCATAGACATCCATAGAGGGTCAGGGATTAAGACTGTCCACATTGCTTGCTTCCAAACTCAGACTTTGACTTTATTTTGGAGTACTCCAACAGTCTCCAAAACTAACATGTTGAATAGCCAAGGTAATGTGAATAGAAGTATGTCCATACCAATTGGGTCTTAGGGTAAGAATAGTTTCTTTCTTCTTCACAGTAGATATACTGTGGGATCCAATGAAAACTAGATTATGCCACACAAAATGGAACCACTTTACTTACCCATGAGTCTGTCATGATTCAGTCAACTAATTTGCAATGGCATAGCATATAGATCCACCTTTCACGTTCAGGGTATGTAAAATTTTCACTAGCAGATCTCAATGAATTTAGATATGAAAATGACATCCCCTCCCCAAATACAAATAAATTTGAGGAGCAAGGAAACCACTATAATTAAATTATAAATGTAGTCTTTGTTTTACATAGTTTGCATTTACGTAACAGGCTTATGTCCAGATCCATAAATATAATTGTCAGAATTCTGAATTCTTATACTAATTCCATTTATTATGTATTTTTGTTGGGGAAATAAAGCAAAATAATATCCAGCTTTTGCTTTCTTCTTTTATTTTTTTTCCATTAAAACTGTAGCCATTTCACATATTTAATACCAATAATAGTAATTTTACAGCTTAATGCAGTTAGCATACAGGCACAGAAACTAACCTTTCTTCACTTGATCTCTGCAAGTAT